>NW_010246800.1:41944-58141 GCF_000690775.1 Eurypyga helias
TATTTTTCCTGTGTATGACTCTCCACACTGAAATGTCACATACAGGAGTACCACCTAGTTTCAGAGAACAATGACATTTGAATGTAAATGAACTGGTATTTCAAGGCCTTGAAGTGTTATTTGTGGAAGACACTGTTTTAGACAGCACATAGGAAGTCCAAGCCCTTGGAAATTAGTAAATCAAAAACCACTGAAGCAGCTAGGACTTTGAAACAGTGATTTTGTGATGTTCAGTACAAAGAATTACCAGGATAGACTTTGCAAGAATAAGGAGTTTCCTGTGTAGTCTCCAACAGCTTAATCTGCCTGGGGCACTGGATCTTAAGCAATATACACTCAATAGCTTCTCTTTTCAAAGATGCCCTAACAAGTTTGGGTTAAGTGTCTCAGACAACAGGAGAAGTTAGAAAATTAATTTCTATTTAGGCAACCATGTGCCATTATTAATCTTTTGTGGGTCAGTCTCAGAGACTCAAGTGGTTGTGTTTCCCATGGAGAAAAGAAACCTTACCTGACCTTATAAAACATTAAATAAACTGTGTTGCAAAACTGGTCAGCAACTCAGTGATACTGCAATGAGACATAAATTACATGTCCAAAATTTATAAAAGAGCTGTTCGAAAAATTATTTTTATTTTTCTCTGTGAAATTTCCCCCTTTTTGGTTAAAAAAAAAACACAATTATTTTGATTTGAAAGTTTATGGTAGCTATGGAAGCAGATCTGGGAGTCTTGCACTTCTAATATGTTGCCCATGCTGTGTTTATTGATGTACAGTATCTTCTATGAGATGTCACAATTTCTCTTTTGAAAAAGAAGAGCCTGTGATAGCAGTTTGATAATGTGTTTCTACATTGTGACTGATAAAAGACATATAAATGATAGTTCTTACGAGTTACTTTAGGGAAACACATAAATCAGATTTATTTTTATTTGAATGTTTACATCCACCTCAAACTTTTCCTCAGTTTCATGTACAGAATATATAATTGATAATAAACTTTAATTAATTTGCATATATCTAATAGATCCAACATTTATTAAAATAATTTTTACTGACTTTTTTAAAAATTGACCTTTTATCTTAAAGTGATTTTATCAAATATATGACTGTATTAGAGACTATCCTACAGCATATAAAGCAGTCTTTAATTTATGGGCTCAACTTAACCACAGTGTGAATTATTGTAATGAGGGATAATTCTCTGCAGCTGAACAACATACAGTGCTTTCTAGTGTTTGCATTATTCCCTTACTAATGCTGAGGAATTCCTTTTTCTGATGTGCCTGCCAATTTGTATTTCAGGTTACACATAGAACATTATTTTCTTTTTAATGTGAATTTTAAATTAATATTATATTTTAGGAGAGGAAATGTCTCTGTAAAGCAAAGATCTTTTAAATATAATTTTAATTATCAAATGCAACTCCAAACTTCTTGACATGTTTTTGTTCTCTTATTGACATATGAAAAGTCAGGATGGGCATTGCAGATCTGTCATACTCTACTTGTAGTATGTGAACTATACATCCAACTCAGAAGTGCAGCTCAAGAAGACAGACCAAAATGAAGTCAGGTTCCATTCTAAACCTAGAAAAATATTTTAGTTTTAGATCTTCTGCAATACTTTTTAATTTAAATGTACAGTATTGTACTTGGAGCTGAATGAGAAACATGTATTCCTCATTAACTACTTCCCATAAGGACAAGAAGACTTCTAAATGAACCATGCCAAGACTGGTGTAAACTTTAACCACTACAGGGCATTTCGAAATAGTTTATGTTCCTGGGCCATGACAAGTCTGTGAATTATACTAGAACCCTAAACTGCAGTCATGTCTAGTTCACGTTTCCAAACTGGAGTAAGATTCAAGGCCATATTAAAACTGCAGCTTAGAACTGCACACAAAGCTGGGAGGTCTCTAACAGTACGAAGTCTGCTAAACTGAGCTAATGCTTAGCTCAAACCAGAACAAGACCCTTGAGCCTGGATTGGCCTATATAATGCCTGTAACTATGAGCTGGTCTTCATCTACTAAAGAAACCACCCCTGAATTTCACACTAGAGCTTTTCCTAGCTACCAGTTTCTTCTTAGAGCATTTTTAAAAACCAAACAAACTAAACCCTCTCCCCCCACCAAAAAAAACCCCAAACACAAACAAAAAAACCCACCACGAAAACAAAAAAAATCCACCTTCCTTATATAAGGATACAAAAAAAATGGAGAGAAAAAAGGACAAATCAACAGTGCAGTAGCATCTCGACTTAATTTCCTCTGGGCATGTTATACATGTAAACTTCAAACTAACACCTACCAAGGCTTCACAGCTCAGGTTTATGGAAATGCATCACTTTAAAAAACATTTTTGCATATTTTTTTTATAAAATGTCAATAGGGTTGATGCCATCAGGCTTGGAACAGGCATTAATGCAGTGATGTCAGGGTGCTCAATCTTCCTAGTCAAGTGCTTGTTCTTGCACTCTCCAGGGAGAGGGCCAACCTCACTCCCCACTGGTGTTCTTAACCATGGACACAAACCTGACATTGATCAGGTAACAGGTCTGGTTTTTTGTCCTGCTCCTGCTGCAGTGAACATCACATGGTTGCTTGACTGGCACCACTGGGCAGCTTCAGGCAGACATCTGTACACCCTATTATCCTCTTTCCTGTTTCTTGGCCTTTCTTTTCACCACTCTTGTTCTCCACTTTCTCTGCCCAGTCTCTGACCAAATAAACTACCTTCTGGAAGTAATTTTTCTCCTCTGGTGCCAGCTGTGATACACCTGAATCCAAATTTCTTTTTTTTAATAATGTTACCTAGGCAGAGTCTGCCAGTGCTGTTATGATTAGCCTGGTGCTGCTGGCCTTTCAAGAATGTACTCCACAAAAGGTGCCCAGTTTCCCTCCAGTTTCCTGTGAAGTTTGACTGCTTCTTATTCAGCTCCTGCTTTAATCATTTGTGAGGTCCAGTTGTACTTCTGGGCAGGATTTGTAACTTTTTTCAGCTTCTCATACAATTTCTTATGTTCAGTATTTTTCCATGTCCTGCTCAGTTGTCTTCACCTCGGGACCGGTGAAAGGTCTCATCTTTTGCCTGCAGCCCTAACATGCCCTGAAATAAGGTTTATGTACGAATAGTATCTGCTGCCTTTCCTTATGTTAGCTTAGGTAAACAGGCTTAGAAAATGATGTAGTTAAACTACTCTGACTTCCATGTGTACAGATGCTCTAAGAAAGATATGCAGGTACTGCCTGAAGAGATTTTTCTCTGCTGCACCAATACTTATTTATATACAGGTAGTTTTTAGATTAGTGAATAAATCTTCTCTCTCCTCAAATTTATCCTATCTATGCAATGAATAATTATCAGTAACAATTAATTTATAATAATAATGTATAAACTACATGAAAAATGGCACAATTTCATTTTTTTATTTTATACAATAACTTGAAGAAGAAATGAAGGATGAAACACAAACAATTTCCAGAATGTTCAGATGTTTTCTTGATCCTGTGGAGACCTTGAAAAGCCATGTATAAAAAGCTCTTTTTATATCTAAATATCATCGTAGTTCAGCTATTAACTGATGAAATTGATTGAAAATATTCTTACTCCTATTGGTAGCTAAATCTTTTCTGTTGTTGGGAGGTGCAATGTTTAAATAGCTTAAAAACTATGCTTGAACTAGTAAAATATATCTGTGTGAAAGAAGACTGCTGACTGTACACTAAAATGAGATAACTTCTTTGAAATGACATTTATTAGTCTTGTTCGCACACCTTCTCACGTTCTTTCTAGTACAGACGTCTCCTGAGAATAATTTCCAATTGCTTTCCCATAAGCACAAGGACGCTGCATTAAGATGTGATAACAAGGGAGCATAGAGTCCACCTCCAACCTTCATTAGATAGGTTGCGACTTTTCTTTTATTAATATAAATTGCTTCATTATAAGAGATCATCTAATTATTTCTGAATTCACAAAAGGATATTCAAATAGCCTTAAGGGACATTTAAATTTCAGACTTTGCTGGAAAGAGATGGACATTTGAGACAGTTGTCAGGGAGCCTCTTATTGAAGACTGCCTGAAAATTTTGAAAGCTCTGAAATTAAAACTCACTGGATTGACAAAAAATAAAAGATAAAAGACACTCCAAACAAGATATATGTGTAAAACTTTGTGTTGGATAATCATAGTGCTCAGAATTGCATTCCTCTAACCGTCAGGGGTTTGTAACAGAGTTATAAATATTTTATTGGATTTTTAATAATAAAAAAATCCTTAATGGATATGATATAGGGAGAGTGCAGGACTACTTGAAAGCTCTGATGTATGGAAACTCCAGCAGCTTTGAGCTGAATCAATAAATCTTATGACTTGCTGTTATGATGCCTTAGTATCTTGTCATCTACCATCCATTAAAAAAAAAAAAAGAAAAAAGAAAAAAAGGAAAATATAATAAAATCATTGGGCTGTGTTTTTGTTCAGAAACTGAAACACTCAAAGAGTTTAAGAGTAGGACAGTATAAATAACTGATTTCTTTATTTCTTTGGAACTAAATAATTAATAGAATTACTATTCTTTTTTTTCAGTAATGTCCAGAAAATAGAACACTCACTGGCATAGGGGAAGATAAAAATCCAGTGTCCATATATACACACAGGTTTAAACTGAAACGTTCCACAAGGACCACTAAGTTACAAAGTACCTGATACATGTGCCTTCCCCTTATTCGATGCTGCTCTTTTTTTTTTTTTTTTTTTTTTTCCAAAACAAAACATACACAGCAAAACCTGTCATTCAGTCTTTCCCTCCCTTTGCCTTTAAAAAGGGAATCATCCATATGGACACTTACTCCTGTTTGCTTGTGGGCTCTCTCTCAGTGACCATATAAATATTTAAATGTGAAGCAGAATAGACCTAACAAAAGGTTCTGCAGAAACCGATTTGGACAAGTGGGTGGCCTGGCCTCTCAATCAACAGAGAAATTAAAATCTGTGTCCTGAAATGGACTGTGTGGATTTAAACTTTGAAAGCATGTTCACACCTTATAATTATTAGGCAGAAAAGGACATCTCTTTACAGCATCCAACAATCTCAGCTGATAGTTGGGCAAATTTCACCTGTATCTGCAAGTTATTTCAGGGGAAAAAAAAAAAAGGAAGGAAAAAAAAAAAAGAACCCTGAAACTTTTTGATTACTATTATTTAATTGCTTTCCTTATTACTCCTTTTCCTCCAACTTTTGTCACCCATGCTCTCTGATGATATTATATTGCAAAAAATTAGTATGTGTACATTTATTACTACTTTATAAATTATTAAATAGGCATTGTATGCACCCTCTAGTGGAGGGTGTCCCTGCCTATGGCAGGGGGATTGGAACTAGATGATCTTTAAGGTCCCTTCCAACCCAAACCAGTGCATGATTTTATGATTATACAATGTTTCCATTTGGAAAATACAGGGGAAATAAAAGAGAAAATAATTTGAAAATTAAGAACAATATTACTGAAGGTAAAAATAACTTTCAATAATAACTACCAAAACCCTTGGTTCCATTGTTCTTGTAATTATGCTTCTATTAAACTAGAGCTTAAACCCCAATTTCTCACTGAACAAAAAAATAGAAAGTACTTTAGAAGCTTTGAAAACCTTGCAGTGTCATCTATTAATATTAGGTGAAAGCTGGGTGGGGAAGAGCAACCATGTGTAAATTAATAACTAAGCAGTTAGGGGTTGGCCTGATTTTTATTTCTAATTTCTCTGTTTTTCTAATTTCCTGGAGTTGACTGGGTGCATTTCTACATCTTTAGGACAGCATTATGCATATTTTTTTTTAAGTGTTTCTTTCCTGACATGTTATATATTTAATCTGGTACAAAATTGCTTTGGCCAGTAGGATTTACATTTGTAAATCATTAAGGGAAAGAACTCTCTTTTAGATCTGTAGATTCAAAGAAATGTTTGGTTTTGTTTTCAAAATGAAGACAGACTGCTTCTGGGATGCTGCACTTTGAGGGGTGGAATCTCAGTGCAGCTGAAGCTACAGGTATTTTACAGCCAACAACAATGAAAATATGGTTTAATTTCTGATTTTCAATTTGCCTCTTTGCAAGCATCTGTGTGCATTTAATTATGTGTGAAAATGCTCAGACTGTATGAGAGATTCAGATTTTTACATGGGCACATGGCCAATTAATATAAGATTCTTTATCACTATCACCTGGCATTAATGACAAGTAACTTCAGTGAAATACATCTTGCCTAATTTTATTGATTTCAGAATATGTTCCACATGATTAAGGACTGCAGACTGGGCTCAGATATCTTATAGTCTCTTCGTCTTCTTTGTAGACAGAGTGTGGATTTTAAATGTTACACCTCTGGCTGGGCGGTCTGCACCATCCACCCCAGCAGTGGTCGATGTCCCCACCCAGACAGAGCTGCTGAAGGAAAAGTTTGCAGTACAGGCCTCAGGATGCAGGAGTTGCCCAGACCTTTTTCCTGAGGCAGGAACAGGGGGCAGATCTGCCTCCAAATGTGGGCCCAGGAGGGGAGTCTCCTGCAGCAGGTGGTGAGAAAGCTTCGTAAATATCCAGGAGACTGAGAGGGAGTTAGGTAGCTGACTCCAAGCACAGTCTGCAGTGGACCCATGGCCAAACAGCCAAAAACTCCCTCACCAGCACACACAGAAGGGAGGGGAGCGAATCACAGAATCACTAAGGTTGGAAAAGACCTATAAGATCATCTAGTCCAACCATCAACCCAACACTACCGTACCCACTAGACTGTCCTCAAGTGCCGTGTCGACATGTTCCTTGAACACCTCCAGGGATGGTGACTCCGCCTCCCTGGGCAGCCTGTTCCAATGCCTGACCACTCTTTCTATGAAGATGTTTTTACTAATATCTAATCTAAATGTCCCCTGACACAACTTGAGGCCATTTCCTCTTGTCTTATCAATGCTGCAGAAGAATGGACAGTTACAACAGCAAGGACTGCCAGGAGGAAGAGACTTCACCTGAAACCTGAGGTGTCTTTGCAGAACTGCTTCACTGCTCTGCAGGCTGAAGAGCAAAGACCTGTCACATCAGAAAAGACACTGAAGCTGAGAAAGGAAGCCCCATCTGCTCCCTGTGTAACAATCAGTGTAAGTAAGAAAAGGTGACAGGTGATGGTAGTAGATGACTCTTTCCTGAGAGGTATGAAGGCATCCTTTTGCCAGTCTGACACCCTCTAGAAGGGTTTGGTGCTTACCAGGGGCTTGTATCAGGGATGTCACTGATGAGCTACCAAACCTCATACAATCCATTGACTATTATCTGCTGCTGCTGTTTCACATGGGCACCAGTGACACAGCCAGGAGCAGTCAGATTCAAGAAGGATTACAGAGTCCTGGGAACAATGGTAAGGAACTCTGGAGCACAGGTAGTTTTTTCATCAGTCCTCCCAATCAAAGTGAAGGGGTTTGAAAAGGACAGTCGAATGTGATAAATCAGTGAATAGTTACAGGGTTGGTGCCACAGCCAGGAGTTTGGATACATAGACCAGGGGACTTGCTCTGTGAAACCTGGTCTGCTGAGGGCTGATGGGGTCCATCTGTCAGGAAAGGGGGAGAGCATCTTGGTCATAGGCTTGCCAAACTTGTGAAGAGGCTTTAAACTAAAGTTACGAGGGGAGGTGAACCTCAGTCTATACCAATCCTATCAGTTTGATGCCAGTGCCAGCAATAGATGCCCAGAACCTGGAGAAGGATCACAGATCAGCAGGAGAGCACCACAGAGGCACTCCAGATGCTCCAGTCAGTCAGCTTCATCAGAGGCACAACTTACATGCCTTTACAGAAATGCATGTAGCGTGGGGAATAAGAAGCTGACCAAACGGACCTCAGGTGACCAAAGAGATATTCCATTCCATATGGTGTCATGTGCAGCATATAAAGCTGGCGGAAGAAGAAGGAAGAGAGGACATTCAAAGTTATGCTATTTGTCTTCCCAAGGTACCATTATGTGTGACGGAGCCCTGCTTTCCTGGAGATGGCTGAGGACCTGCCTGCTGATGGGAAGTGGTGAATGAATTCCTTGTTTTGCTTTGCGTGCATGCGCTGCTTTTGCTTTACTTATTAAACTGTCTTTATCTCAACCCATGAGTTTTTTCACTTTTCTGATTCTCTCCTTGATCCCTCTGAGGATCTGACTGTATGGTACTTAGTTGCCAGTTGGGGTTAAACCGTGACACAGCTTCACAAAAAGGAGTGGAAACATTGGGAGTAACCTGTTGAGTATGGCAGTATCTAATGTTAAAATTGTATTTGGTCAGTTATACAAGCTTTTTTTGGCCACTAACACATAAAAATTTAACCATCAGTATCAAGAAAGCATGATGATAGAAGTTATGAGGGATAGCTAGATTGGATTAAATTCAAATAAAGGATTCTACCAAGATCATGAATACGCTGGCTAGCTGCAGGATACACAGGACCACTGATGCACAGATTGTTTCACTACATAAGTTTGTTGCTTTACTCACCAAACTCTGAAATGAAGTGACTGAAACCCAGTTAGAGTCTTCCTCTGTCTCAGTTTCTCATTCACATCCATGTGATTATCACTCCATTGCAGCCAAGATTTGTGTACAGTTTCTACTGTCTTAACTTCCTCAATCTTTTTCTAATGCACTTGAGTGTTTCATCCTTCTAATACAAAGCCTTTTGGGTCTCATATTTAATAAGATTCATGCAGCTTATTCTTGCTTGATATTGTTTCACAGTCAGTGCTCTATTTCACACATTTATTCACTACAGTATGAAAACCTCTTTCTCTGTCTCCACATAGCAAATATTACTGGGGAACCTGACAAATTCATGAAGTTGGAGAGAGCTGCTGTGCCATGATATAGCTATAGGACTTGGTTTGGGCTATTTCTGCACAGCTGCAGATTGTCACAATTGGATCCTCTCTCAGATGATGTCTTGTGTTATATGCAAGATTCTGCTATTTCACATAATGGTAACCAATTAACTTGAGACTACAGGGTATGCATGAAGACCACTCAGTCTAAATCACATTTAACTGAAAACAGCAATCCATTCTTTGTACTCCTCAAGTGCTGGTATGCAGTTCTGTTCTAGCTTGAAAGTTTTGTGAGCCCATAAAGATCATCTTCATCATCTCTTCTGTTATGTGAACAAGTTTTCAACTAGTGGGTGGAGGTGTCTAGTGACTTCTATTTGGTCTCTGAGCTGTCCAGGGTAGACACCTAGCTTTTCTTCTGGTGTGGTTTGATTTCCCAATACTTCTAGAGAGAAGACATATTGTATGAGGTAAAACAACGTTGTTTCCTAAGGACTTATGTACCTTCTTACTTCTCTACATTGTCAATATGAAAAAAATTAGAGAGTGGACTTGGAATACTTTCTTTAAGAATAAATGCCTGGAATTGTGTTGAGACACAGTGAATGCTGGCAAAAAATATTTTTAAGCTGTGTCTAAGTAGAATGGGTTTCAGACATATTCAGTTTGCTGGTATTATTACAATAGAAATAATGCAAATAATACTAAATAATATGAAGGAACCCACAGTAAGAGTTTGTTCAGAGTTAAATGAGTACTTTTTTATTAATATTGACTCTTCTTTTTCTACTTTAAATTCACAGAAGTGCTTTGGAAATATTTACAGTATTTACAGATGTCAGTATTGTTATCCAGGTACCCTATGTTGCTGATTAATATATGAAGTAAAGATGCCTTGTGTTTAAATACACTCACTGGAGTTTCAGCAACAGTTAAGATGAAAATACACAGAGCTCAGTACATGTAATTTTACCTCAGATGTCAGTGGAGTATGTTGACCTAGCCAAATTTCAGTATGGCTTTGGTTAGACAATTTACGGCATGCAAAGTGTCTCTTTGAACCTGGACTGATTATCACCACACAACACTGTAGACTGCTGTCTGAAATGCCATGGGGTTTTGTAATGAATATATCTGTCTCACCTGAGTTATTGTTTCACTTTCTCAGTAAGCTAGAAGGGAGCATTGTTGCCTTTGTTATACTTTCAGGCTTTCTTCACAACCATAACAGATATAAATTTATTTACTTTTTAAAACAAAGAAAGAAACAAACAAGCAGTCTGCAGTCCTAGACAACAATTTGTATCCTTCTGTGGAAATCCTGTCTATCTTCGAACCTACACACAGTAGGAGCCAGCCACGGAAAACAGTAGTCCCGTACCACATCATACTCCACCTTGATCACGTAAGGTTATGAAGTTGTATTTGAAACTGACTAAAATATGTTTTCTGTGACTATACTACTCAGTATTATAGCTTACAATCCCAGAAGATATTTGAAACTACCATTTTCTCATCATTGAAACTGTCTTCTTAGACCTCCCAAATTAGGAGTCTTCAAGTACCTCCAAAATATTGCATTTTCAATATGCAGTTGAAAAGTATAAGGTCCAGACTCATTCCATCTAGTTTGAGGGATAAAATTATTAAATGTGACTGATCTAGGGCTCAAAGATGTTTATATTCAAATATAAATAAAAACTTGAGTGTTATTTTCATGTGGCTCTCACTAAACAAAATGATGACTTACTTGTAGGTAGATTGGTAGGAAGTTGCTGAATCCTAGACCATCAGGGTAGTTTATAAACTGTGATATAATTTTGATTAAATCTATGAAAATATCAGAGTCACTGGACATTGCCAGGATGAAAGTCTCAATTAATCTTTAGCATGCTCAACATTTCTGGTTTCCCATCTGGGTTATTGCACTCATAATATAGGGCAAGATTCATATATTATTAACTAATTAATTAGTTTCTACCATATGTGAAAACCTTTGGCACAAAACATCTCCCTAGCTATTAAAGGTGACTAAAAGCACAGATAAAGGACAAAGGGGAAGAGTACTCAGAGTGAAAATCACACTCTCACTTACCTTTGTCATAATTATAGCTCATATCAAGTTCAATTTTCATGAGCAGTATGTAATGAAACATCCATATAGTACAATGTGGGAAGTTCCCTGTGGGCTTGAATTTACTACTACCTTTTATATTCACTTTTAAAAGAAGTCAAGCGTAAAGTTTACTCATGTAGGTCCCTCTGCACTCATTATAGGCAGAGGGCAGGGATCACATTTAGCTCTTGGTTACACATGTGCAAGGTTTCTGGCTCAGTAGAATTTCTCATGTGAGTATGAAATTCAAATGTGTCTCAGAATGTACTCATCACTATTTCTGCCTCTGTGGAGGAGGAAGAAAATCAGGCAGAGTCAGTTTTGCAGGTTGCACAAATCAGATTCATTTGAACAGCAGTTGTCTCTCTGCATGGAGAAGAACTTGCACCCTAAACTAACAAATTTTGTTGCAAACCCTATTAAAAATAATACTTAAAGCGGAATGATAGCTTGTGATAGATACCAAGTGGTACTTTTTAGTTCTGCATTAAAGCTTTTCACTTTATTGAAATATTAAAAAAATTTCCAAATTGTTTGAAATCCTTGTTTGGGACAGCAGCCTTCCTTTTATATAGCTTACTCTCTACAGAAACTTGAATGGAAAAAATCTATATAACACAAGATTTATAGAAGTGATATATACAAAGTCTGCCTGTGCAATGGTGTGCTCACTTGCCGCAGAAGTCTGCAAAGTGTTACGACAGACTGGAACTGCTTATTCTGAGAGAAATGGAACTTGAAACTTGTGCTCAAACAATTAGGAAGGATTGGTATCCTTATTACAATGCCTTTGGAGTAGGTGGCTTGTGCAAGTCATTGAGTATATTGAATGCTGGTTCCTTCCTACAACAGAAGTAATATGCAGAAGTGATAACTGAGGCATACTACTCTGTGGTTGACACAATTTGTTCCTAGTACTGTGTTGGAAGCAGTATCTGAAATTTCAGTCTCACATGGAGATGGCTAATATAGAAGCAATATGTACAAATTAGAGCTTTGTAGGTAAAAATGAAGATAAGTTGAAGTCTTTGAAAAACTTACTCTTAACATTAGTCTACCAATGCATTTTCTTATTCTACGAAAATGAAAATAACGCCTAATCAGCAGTGAGTACAATTAGAAATGTTAATTTAAAACTTTTTCTTGTTCGTAAATGGATTTTTTTATCCCAAATGAGATACTTCATTTTTTAAAAATGTGGGTTTTTTCACCATAATCTTTCCTTCAGAAAAATCTGACCAAAAAAAAAAAAAAGTTTCTGATATATTTATTGATATTAGAACCAGCTTTGAAAGTGGATGATTTCAAACTCAGCCTTAGTAAAGTAAATCTTGAACATGGTAAAAAAATAATCATTCAAGTGTAGAATTCACAAAATAAAAAATGTGACATTTTGAATTTTTTAATGAAAGGGACTTTCAATTTGTTCAGGCAGCTTCACTGTTTTTTTCTGAAAAGCAGAAAATACTTTGGCATTAAAAACAACCAATCTATATAAACTGTACTTCCTGATTATTAGACAAACCACAGACCACATTGGAAAAACTATAGCCAAAAATGAAAACCTATCACTTCCCATGTGTTTCAAAAGCCTCCAGGGGTTTACTGCCCTTTCTGAAAACACCATAATCAAGAATAACTTGATAACTAAACTCCTGTCTGGATACCATTGCCTTAAGAACGATTAAGTTGCTTTGCAGACTTGATAGCCTGTAGGGCTCAAATTTATAGAACTTTTTTTCTGAACAGTTATAGACATTTACTGTATTATATATTGCAAAATACCTGTCTGAGCAATTGTTACAATAACTGTATGGAAAACAAGAAACAGGATGTCATAAAGCTGACAGAGAAAGGAAAATCATGTAGATATTTGTTCTTGTTTTTAAAAAGGTATAAAAACTTGGAAAAATCATGTTTTGGTTTTCTTAATACTGGACATGTGTGTGAAGCATGTGTAGCATTTTTTTCACATGCAACCAAAGTAATTGTTTTTTAGTGCATTTGTGCAATCTCCAACTGAATAAACTAATACTTTGTCTCTATATATAACTGAATGTTTAGACTGTGTTCAAACTAAAGCCCTTTAATTTAAGGTGCTCTCAGCCCCTTCAATCCACATAAATGAGGAAATGTTGAAGGTATGACTTGTAGTAGATACCTTACTCTACTAAAATTCATTAGGGGTCAGGCGATGTTTTAAAAAATGTCCCCTTAGGCTCCTGAATTAAAAGAGTCCGAGTTTTAGACAGAGTGAGAACTTGCAGCTCTCATTTAATAAACTATTTGCATTAAATTAAACATACAGGACCATTTTGCACAATTTTTTTCTATGACACTATTCTTTACGTTGACCTCCATTTATATTGTTATCAAGGGGTGCTTTGGATTTCCATGATGTTTAAAAACTGAGGTTAAACAACAGATTAGATAGAAAAGGTAAAAAAAAAATACAAAATGAAAATAGACAAGGAACAGCCTTCTTGATTCTGCAAGTAGGGCTGGTGTAATACCTAAGTATATGTAAATAAATAATATTTATTAAATAAATACATAAAATATAAATACATTTGGTACTATTAGAGTTTTTAGGTGGCCAGACAAATAGTTAGAATAAGATTCTTGAAACTTGTTTTTCCTTTGGCCCTTCAGAAATACCAGGAATAACAGACTTGAGTTACTCATGCAGCAGAACTAAACAAATTGTTTTAGGAAATAAATCTTCAGTTGATAAGGACTGTGGGATATTGCTAGCTCCTGAAACAAAGGAAATTATGCTCCTGCACACATGAGAGCATAATATTTATTTTTAAAGTAACTGCAATTATTTATTATATTTATACATTTGTACTTAAAACCAGATTGGCAGTATTGAAATTCTCTCGATTCAAAGAAGGCATTGCCCATGGCTTAATCATTGCAATGCCTGTGCATCTCTTTACAGAATCCAGGCTACTCCTGGCCCACTTTTGAGTTAGATGTCTTTCAGATTAACAACACCAATGAAAAGTAATGAGACTTTTATCGCTTTTCAGTGGTTATATAAAAAGCAGAAAGATTTTTAACACATTCTTAAATTAAAGACTTGAAGTAAAAATTTCCCATACTGCTCTATGCCAATAAAAAAGAGTCAGTATGTGGACATGCACTTTGTAGACATAAGAACAAAATGTAATTATGTTATATCTCAATGTTAAATTGTATGTGAAATTAGTTTTTAAATTAAAATAAATAGATAAACAGTACATGAGTTTATAACCTATACTGGTGATATCAGAAAACAAATGAGATAGTAGATCTTATCTACTGAAGAGGAAATATTTAGTTCCACCCACATTTGAAACATTATTCTCTTCTATCCGTTTCATAGGGAACAATGAGCAAGAACAATTTATTAGAATTATGCTTTTTTTGCCCTGAGTTGACATATTTCTGAATCTTGGCTCTTCCACAAAGAAGTGCATACTGTAAAATATAATTAAATCTAGAACTGGTCCATGAAAAATAAGATATGCAGAATAATTTCATTTCATCTAAGTTTATTGGAAAAGTGGCTGTAGAACTGATTTTAATTTCTGTGAAAACATACTTTTGAATTGGGACAAAAATTCCATTTTTTTTTTTTTTTCTCAGAAAGATGAAACTGTACAATTTCATTATAGAAAAACAAGCAAGCATTTTTTGGCATAGATGAAGAGGAATCCCTCCTTTCAGCTCATGGATTTCACAGAGCTAGATGCTGGAAACACTGGCTCTGTGAGTTGGTCTGAAAGATATGTCTGAGTCTTTCCCTGAAGTCTTTCAATCTAAAGACTTTTGTGTTTCCTAAAGGAAAGACATTCCAACAACTGAAATTTTCTGAACAGTTTAGTGCTGAAGACTGACAGGCTGCTTCTGATTCATGCATATGATAAAGCCAATGCAACATGGGGAATGAATTCCAACATAGGCAACTGTTTCCACTGTATATCAATTCAGAGAAAGAACCACCTGTGATGTTCTAACAGCAGTTTATTTTCCATGTCATCCTGGCACTGTGCCTAATACTACTCATTCTGGTTAACAGTGCTGGCAAAAGGTGGAGAGAAGAGGGGAATTAGTGCATAAATTCTGTATGATTCATTAGTATTCTAAAGCTAGGTGATTTCATATAGACACTTCAGTAGTCATAGCACAGCAACAAAATTATACTTCTACATTATTCTTTAATTCTAGTAGCTAGTAAGTGCTTGATTTAGAAAACACTGGTTGAGATTCTGAAGTTTGTGTCGTGCAAGAGATAAAGCTAAAGAAATATAATGTTTCTTCTGACGTGGAAATCTATGAATTCATAAAAATTGGATTAGGTAAAACCTGATAATCTAGAGCTAAAAGATTCTATGTCCCATTAATAAACCTCTAAAAGAACTGGCCCAGAAAATCAGTGGTTTTTCTCTGTTTTATTTTTCTTAATATAAACACTGGAAAAATAAACTTTTGAAAGTTCAACGATTCAGTGCAGTCAATATGAACAGCTAAGTGCTCAGAAGGCTATCTAAAACTTTTACGAATCTCCAAACCTCAAATTTTTTAATACATTTCACAAAATATTTTCACTGCATTGATTATGTTTCTGTAATATGATTTTCATTCTTGAATTATCACAATTTCTCAAACAACTAAGCAGTTTATAATTATAGCTAGCAGAGGAAGAACTGTATGTTCTAAAGCTTCAATCCTGAACACCTTTAAGCTTACTTAGCATAAGAGAATGCTTGAGTCCCACTGATGACAGCAAGACTTCAGCACATATTTATGCAATAGGTTGAACAGCAATATGTTTGCAATACATCCTCCAACTCAGGAGCGATGCATCCCAATGAAGAAGAAGTCAGATAAAAACAGTTACAGGCCTGTGTGGATGAACAAGCAGCTCCTGGGCAAAGTGAGGGATTACAGGGAAGTTGTCCGAGAGGTCAGAGATCAGGTTAGGAATGCCAAAACCCTGACAGAGCTGAACCTGACCAGGGACATCAAGGCCAACAAGAAAGGCTTCTATAGGTACATAGGGGATAAACAGAAGATCAGGGAAAATGTGGGACCTCTGTGGAAGGAAAAGGGAGAGCTGGTTTCCCAGGATATGGAGAAGGGTGAGGTACTCAGTGCTTTTTTTGCTTTGGTCTTCACTGGCAAATGCACAAGCCATATCCCCAGAGTTATGGAAAACAAGGGCAGGGACTGGG
>NW_010246801.1:0-47296 GCF_000690775.1 Eurypyga helias
CCCCTTACTTTTCTGTAACATAATTTGATGCTTTGCCCTTTATAGGTCAGTCTTAGAAATCCTGTTTGCTTGTTGCTATTCTGTACAGGTACTGAGAATATTATATGGCAAAAGCTGTGATAAATTACCTTTTGTTACAGTAATATTTGCAATACTTCACATGGAGATGCAAAAATAAAAAATTCACTGGTCTTGTTTTGTTTAGTGTGTGAAGTGAGATTAAGGGATGGCTTCATCATAGATGTGTGGAGATTCCTGGGGAAAAACTAAATAATGGGGAGGCTGTTAAATGGACAGGCACAGAGGAGAAAATTTTTCAATAGCTGAAATGGTGACGTGTAAGTATCTATCCCTACATATCCATATAGATATAAATAATATATGTTTAAATCACTGGGACAGTTTTCCATCCCTAGAAATAAACTAATATAGGATGCTTTTCAAAGGGATATTATCATATTATCTAGTTTAAAGAGGAATTGATTCTGGGAAGCCTGTTTTTCAAAACACGGGGTATTGACCCAAAGATAGCTGTACTTCCTGAACTGTATTGTCTGAGCTTACTCTAGCCGACGGTATTTTTTGCAGAGGCATTGCGCACCTATTCTACTGAGAGATTAGTTCCAGTACAATACAGTGCATTACTGTGCTACCACTGGCTATTTTAGTCCTTCCTAATTAGACAGCTTGTCCCGGTGTGCTGAGGCAGAGTAGATTTAAGGGATTAAGTTTCATGTGTGTGTGGCCTGGAGGTTCTGCAAAGTACATGTCAACAGGAGTTGGGTGTGTTTATGCTTTGGAGAGGGAAGGATATGAGGCAAAATGTTGTTTGGGAAGTTGCCACATCTATGGAGGTGGGATTGGAAATAGTTGTATTCAATCAGGTGTTTTCTACCTAAGAGTAGCCTGAAAAACAGGTGAGAGAAGGTCATGTAGAAGACAAAATGGGTGAAGTCAAATTCCTCCTGGAGAAAGTCCTGGTGGCAGACTGCCAGGCTGGGAACTGGGCAAGGAGAGATGACCAAAGTGAACCCTTTCACATTTTAAAGCACAGGGGCTGTCACTGGCAGAAGTGACCACACTAAGACATGAGTGGGAAAGGTTTGGCTCTAGGCAGAAGGAAAAAATCCCATTTGATGGGTGGTGTGGGAGAGGAGGAGGGAATGTTTCTGTAGTCGGTGCTGGAGCAGAATCTGGCTTGCGTGAGGACTACAGCTCGCCTGACCTTGTGTTCAGTGTGAATGGTAATACTTTGAGAGCCATGAAGTTCAAGTAATACACTCACACGGTTCACAGGTGGCCAGAAATCAGGTTGAAGGTGAGGTACTTACTGCTTACTCATCAAGGTTGTCACGTTAGCTTGGTGCTAAACTTAGCAAGAGAGCTGTATGGATTTCAGAGTATCCCTTGAGCAGACCTCAGATTGTGTGATGAAGATCTCTTGTCTCCATGTCCCATTTGGGCAAGATGTCTTTCAAACCTGACCCAGTTGGAATGTCTCTGGGTGTTACCTACCTACTCCATAACAAAGTGGTACATCGTGGAACAGCAGCTACGAAATGAGAAGGGACCTGTGTTGGGGTGAAGCACTGCCTTTTCTCTTAGTACTGCTTTCAGGTTTAGTGGCAAGTCAGGGAAGAAGGACACAGTCATCACCACTGGATCTCTGGATGTTGGGTTAGAGCCCAGGGGAAGAGACTGAGTTGATAAAGAGCTTCTAGTAGTGACACAGGTTTCCATCATCTCAGCTGGTCTCTGGGATGGTGTCTAACTGGGGCCTGGTAATGGTCATGAGGAATGCACTTGCAGCTTGCTGTTGTTCTGGGTGTTATGGGAGCAGAGCCCTGGGAGGTGCTGCCTGACTGCAAGGCAGGGAGCTAGCTGGGAGGATTCTCATGGGAAGTCTCCGCAGGCCAACATCGAAACTGCTCTCTTGAGTCCTGTCATCACCGTAATAATTATCATGCAAATCATTGATATTTTAGGCATGCGGTTCCTCTTTCTGGTCACTCTGAGCCTTTACTTAGTAGTAGAAAGCAGAAAATTATTCAGTATCTGTCATAATTTTCTATGCTGAGTAATTGGTGAAATTTACTTTGAACTTTGTTTTTAAAAGAATAAAAATATATGAAGAAAATCTGGTTGTTGTTGTTGTTGTCAACTTTAATTCTACAAGTCAGTGCTAAAAGCCTTTCAGAATTTGGGGAAAGTTGGATTTTTGGGATACACAAAAGGTTACTTAAGTTTGAAAATGTTTTCCATTTTGTTTTTTTAGAAAAGGTCTTTCTAGCATTCCTTGTACTAGTAAACAATGCAAGAATTACCTCTGGAGCTCTGGGAGCCCTCAGAGTTCAGGCTTGTAAGAACAATTGATTGCCTTTGTGCTGTCTGCACCGGATTAGTGAAAGAGTAGGAGTCTTAAAGAAGCTTGCCCTCTGAATGACTTCATGGTATTAAAATAAGGCAGTAGAATAGCCTACCAAGCTGGCATTTTCCAAATATTGTTATAGGGAGCATGCTACAGTATTTTATTTGCTCGATTTCTCTAATTGTGTAGAGTGCTTTCAGGAAAGGCATATGATTGATTTCTTTTTGAAGACTTTCTCTGCCTGGAAAAAACAGGTGTTTTATTATAAAATGTTAATTAGACTAGAGCCAATTAAATTTATTACAAGCTTAGGTATGTGTTTGTCAGGTTTTGTGTTTAGGACTCAGGTGCTGGTGGATCAAGTTGTGAACGAGCTATGTAACTCCTGAATAATTTTTAGCATTCTTAGTTCATTTAAGGGGAAAAAAACCCCTTATGATAATGACTGTTATTAGAGAGAAAATGTGACTTATATTACACACTCCTTGTCATTAAATGCTAACACTGTTTGCAGAATATTTGTTCATATTTTACATGATATAGTTGTTCCTTTTAATGATGTTTTTCAAAGGTTTGTTTAATTTCCATTCCACATTATAGGGTATGCTGACAAGGAGGTACCTCCTGGTGATTAATGAATGTTCCATAAGGGAATTAGTGTGCAGAAATCCTTAAAAATAAATTATGGTTATTCTCTAGTGTCACACAGTGGGATACAGTGAAACCTTTAGAATAAAAATTCTGAAAGACTCCTGACAGCAATGCACATCCCTGGGTGAAAAAATTTGTAATCTGCAATAAAAAGAAGGTACATTGTGGTCTGTGAGATTATTTTTCTTATTTACAGGTTTTTTTTCTCATTTGAACTAAAGTATATATGCTCTGATATAATTTGAATTAGTCTGCAGCAGTCCACTCAGTTGTTGGAAAGCAGTGCCCTCTGCCTCAGCCAGGACTGGCACGGTCACAGTACCCCAGTAGGTCACTTTGGGTCCTTATGTTTCCATTAGGTTTTTGGAACAAGTTTCATGTGTCTGGAGTGGAGAGTTTTGGCTTAGTTTCCTCTGAAAAGGGTACAAGTTGTGCACACTGAAACTGCTCTGTGATCCAAACCAACATGCAGGAAGAGAAGATGTCAGGGGAATTTTGCTTCAGGACAGCACAGCTACTCCCTACCAAACACTAATGTAGATGTGGCCATTGAAGCACAGAATAGGAAATGAATAGGTGCCTTTAAGTGTATTCTGTGTGTACAGATCTTCAACTTTGACATTGTGTGACTGGAAGCAGCCACAATGAGGTAAATAGAGAATCCTATCAGAATGGTTTGGGTTGGAAGGGACCTTAAAGATCATCTAGTTCCAACCCCCCTGTCATGGGCAGGGACACCTTCCACTAGACCAGGTTGCTCAAAGCCTCATCCAGCCGGGCCTTGAACACTTCCAGGGATGGGGCCTCCACAGCTTCTCTGGGCAACCTGTTCCAGTGCCTCACCACCCTCTCCGGAAAGAATTTCTTCCTGATATCTCATCTAAACCTCCCCACTTTCAATTTAAACCCGTTACCCCTTGTCCTGTCACTACAGGCCCTTGTAAAAAGTCCCCCCCAGCTTCCTTGTAGCCCCTTCAGGTACTGGAAGGCTGCAATAAGGTCTCCCCAGAGCCTTCTCTTCTCCAGGCTGAACAAGCCCAACTGTCTCGGCTGTAGGAGAGGTGCTCCAATCCTCTGTTCATCTTTGTGGCTTCCTCTGGAGTTGTTCCAACAGCTCCGTGTCCTTTTTAAGCTGGGGACCCCACAGCTGGACACAGTACTGCAGTGGGTGTCTCATGAGAGTAGAGGTGGACAATCACCTACCTTGACGTGCTGGTCACGCTTCTTGTGATGCAGCCTACAGTGCAGTTGACTTTCTGGGCTGCCAGTGCACGCTGATGGGTCATCTTCTTATTTGAAGTTTAATATAAATGGAGAAACCATATAAAATATTCCATGATTTTTTTTGTAGGTAGCTGCACTTTTGTTGTTTTATGCACCCTGATATATGGCCTTATTCGTCCTGTCTTCTAGGCTGCACAGTTTTTAAAAGAAATTTGTTGCTGCTTTGAGAACTTGGAAACACTTTTTTTTAAAAAAGTTTGTAAACAAATTACTAGTTAATGACAGCTAGAATAATATGTTATGTTGTCCAGAGTTTTTCTTCCTGATAGTTAACCATTAAACCAATTGAGTTGCAAGCTTCCACAGTCGTCTTTACTTGTGGAGCTAGTACATGAATTAGTTTTTGACAAGACTGCAAGAATATTAAGAATGCAGAATAATTAATAAAATGGTAGAATGGAAGAAGTCTGAGATGGCGGTGTTCTATGAAGTAGTTTGTCAGAAACTGGACAAACTGAAATAAGCTGGAATTTGTCTCAGTGGGGAAATAATGAGGAATGAGACATTTACCTTTAGAACCTGATAGAAATGGGTGGTGGTTTGTGTTTCATTTTGGATTTAGGTGAGCTTTGGGGTTTTTCTTAATCTCTGAAGGTCGGCTGCTTCACTAAAACCAACCATTTCACAGAAGCGTTATGGCTGTGGCAAAGCTCCTTTCCTGTCAAAGGCAAAGAAGATATATGAAACTTTTCCCTGTTCTTTTAACAAGGAGGCTTTCATTTAAGATGATATGTAGTCTTTGGGGGTCCTTGCTCCCAAATTACTACTTATCTTTCATGTTTTTCATATTTCTGTTGCTATTAAAAAAAAAAAAAAAAACACAAAAAACCCCCCAAAAAACCCCAACCAAATCTGTGTTTATAAGACAGCATGAAGAAATCTGGAAAGCATGATTTCAAAGTCTGGAACAGATAATGAATTTACTCTGGTAGTGCATTGTATACATCCAGAAGCATTCAGAGTTGTAGGCAGGTTGTCATCTTGAAGTTGGCAGGTGAACCTGCAGGGAAGCTAACACCATTTCGTGAACAGTTTTACGGGTCTGTCTCTGATACCGTCAGTACTGTGGTTCAGACAGCTGGAAGCTTCCTGGCATGATGAAAATTTCTCTGTTTTCAGTCAATAGGGAAGTCTTTTCAGATCTCTTATTCACATTGTGCGTATGCTCCTGTTTCTGACGATGAGAATTTCTAATCGCTCTTTTTGTCTCTTCCAAAACAGAATTAGACCACAACTAGCCAAAGAGAAGATTGAAGGGTGCCACATTTGTACGTCTGTCACACCTGGTGAACCTCAAGTGTTCTTGGGAAAGGATAAGGCCTTCACTTTCGATTATGTCTTTAACATCGACTCGCAGCAAGAAGAGATCTATGTACAATGTATAGAGAAACTGATTGAAGGTTGCTTTGAAGGCTATAATGCTACTGTATTTGCTTATGGCCAAGTAAGCTTTACATTTTTATTTTAAAGTATTTATTTTGGGATAAAAAATTTCTTGTAACTGATCTTTCTCATAGATTTTTGGAATACATGAGCTTGCTTTTTAGAGTCTTGGTTTTATTTTAGATGGGGTGTTCTGTAGGAGACTGTTTTAGGAATCTGTATAGATTCTATGCAGAATGGTAGTTGAAACACAGGAGACATTCAGACCTACTGCCTATGTATTAATAAAAATGCTGCAAATAGCACCAGTCCATATAATTCCTGCATTCACTCCAATGCAGCAATACAAATTATTGACTTAATCATTTGATATATGTAGAGTTATGTTGTATTGAGATTCCTTTCTGAGCAATTATCCATCCCTCTGCATTTTCAGATGCATTTGGGAAGAGGAACTTATTTCAAAGAGGTCCTAGGCAACTTCAGGCCGCATTGCTTGCTTGTGGGTAGAACATACAGATTAGGTTAAAAAATCTGAGAACTTCTCATAGACAACATACCCTCTCAGTACACTGGACACACATTTTACTACTTAAAGCTGAAATACCATTGAGCACAGTGTAGAAAATGCATTATTGTTTTCTGAATATTCCTTTAGGAAGTGATTGCGTAAAACTTTGTCTTGGATGCTGAATTTCACTACTGTTGGATGTCATATCTCAAGTTAGCTAGGTGAAGTCTAGTCTTAGTGAAACAAAGCAGTCTGCAGATCCAGTTTAGTAGATTAAGTTCAGCTGCATGATACAATCTTTGTCTTAGTCTTGACCCACTAATTAAGTGAAAACACAGCACTACTTTGTCTTCTGTAGGACTTCACATTTAATTAAGCTCTATTTTTCTTGTGAAGGTACAGCTTTTATTTTTCAGTGTTGTCTATAAATTCAGAACAAAGGTAATATTCTGCCTGAGATATTCAGACATCATAATTAAGAGAGTAATTTGATCAACTTCAGTAAAGAACTGTAAATGCTACTTCTAATTCCAAAATACATGTTTTAATTAGCAGTCTCGGTTGAAAACATTAGCTATTCTTTTGACCTCAGAGGTGATAGCTTAAGGCTGATGTAAGCAGCTTAGAGGAAGCTTGTAGGGGAAAGGTTATGAAAGATTGAACTGGTCCCTGCCTCCTTGTATGTGATCTGTGGGTAAACCGTAGAGTTTGTCCAACTTGTACTGTTTATCCATTTTTTCGAAATGAGCTGCTGTTGTGCATGTTAATATTGTAAAGATGACAGGTTGACTTAGTAGTCACTGTCTAGCATTCACGAAACTGCATTTCTCTGAATTGGTACTATTAACGTGTTCTAGTGACTATTCCTTTTTCAATTTAGACAGGTGCTGGCAAAACGTATACCATGGGCACTGGATTTGATGTCAACATCACAGAAGAGGAACAAGGCATTATATCGCGTTCTGTTAAGCATCTTTTCAGATGTATTGAAGAAAAAAAACAAGCTGCTATTAAACAAGGACTTCCACCTCCAGATTTTAAAGTGAATGCCCAGTTCTTAGAGGTAAATGTGATCTGTGTTTGTTTGTGTTTTTGGAAAGCCAATTAAACATTATTTTCTGGTTGCTACTTTTACTTTCTTTTCCTACAAGATGTTTTGAATTCATCTTCAAGATTTCAAAAGGGAATTTTATGGAATTTGCTTTGGCTCTTCAATTTATGAAAAAGTATCTTTTTATCCTATTCCAATTATTTTCGTAGTTTCCTTCATAGTGTTATTTTTGAAGCGTAGGAATAGCCATAATAGTCATTTATTCCTTTCTGCACCACATGTTTGTTTGTGGGGCCTGTTGCTCTTGCCCGTTCGTAATCCTTTACAGTAGTGACCGTGCTTTGCCTGCTTGTGTCACTTCGTTGTAGTTTGTTTTGGCTTTCGGAATCTGTTCAGGAGACTTGTTATATTCCTTTCACCAGAGAAGGAACTTAGCATAAAAATGCTTCTTTCTGTGAGCCCTAATGGTTTAGGACTGGGCTTCTGTGTCACTGTTCCGACTTTTATTAGGCCCTGAGAAAAGCTGGGTCAGTGCTGTGGAAAAACTGCTCCCTTTGTGTTTTCTTGTAGATGAAGCTTCTGGTAAGAGAGGCCATAATATCTGTGATCTTTCCGACCTGCACCAGCTGTTGGTTTAAGTCTTGCAGCTTTCATGCTGTCTTTCCTGCCCGTGGAACTACTTTTTTAAACTGATTGATTTGGGTGTAACATATTTACATTTATTACCAAGCTGCAAAATCTGGTGTTTTAAGCATATGGAGGGGAAGAACTGATTTAAGGAAGAGCAGGTGCAAACGTGTATTGCTAAGTTCAGCATTTGAAACTATTGTATTACCCAAGAGAAAAGCTGTCAGTTTTATTACTGCTGAAGTAAACCAGGTCCTTCAGTCATATGTTTTAAAGATTAACAAATGGCATTAATCTTGCACTGCTATAGGTTTGTCACTGCTAACCTTAAGCAGAACTTTTTGTTCCTCTGGCTAATGTTTGCCTAGAGAGACCGAGGCTTGCACACAGGCTGTGGGAGTGCTGTACCCTTCTGTTCTGTTTGAACACTGTGGAGCTGCAGCTTTGTTTCTGCTTAACTGGAACAGTAGTAGCAGTGTAAGGAGTAGTAACTAGTGTAGCTTCTGAACTCCTTGTGTTTTTTCACATAACATTACAGATCTCACTGTGAGAGTCCCAAAACAGAGTAGTAATTAAATGTTACTGTGATAATGTTATGTGAAATTGCAGCCATTACAACATTTTTCAGATGAAATGTGCATATTAAAACCTGTCTTGTTTATCTAATTTAGGGAAAGGTTAAATGATGTGTATAATAGTTTCTCCCTTAAGAAAATGTCATATTTTTGTTATTGTACTGAGGCTAAATTGGAGCTTTCCCAGAAAGCTTTTTCTGATTAGTTACGTATTATACGCTACTCGTATCAGAAAGTATCCTCTTCCTCCTAGCCTATCCTCCATTAGAGCTGGCTTACGTGAACAATAATTTAGTCATTCAACACACTGAAGCAAAGTTTTATTTTGGAATAACTTTGAAGTCTCACAGCTGGATAGTTCTGGGTAACAGTGACTTCTGTTTGATAATTTCTTGTTTTTCTTTAGTTTGATGCAGTCTGCCTCTTAGCTCCTTGCTTTCCTGCAAACTTTTTCCTCTTTTCTCACGGGAAGAAAAAGCCTCTTGCTTTCAGTGTATGGAAAAGCACATTGGCTGAATACAGATCTATTGCAGTGGTTCTTGGGCTTTTACTTAGGGACTTTGGTCAGGGATTTAATCAGTCTGGCCTAAGCTCTTCTAAAGTGAGTTGGTATAACCAAACTGAAGACACTGAAACTGGTTCCAGTGTACATCAGCAGAGATCGGAGCCGTGAGATTCCCAGTGGGACACCACTTTTTCTGGGATTTTTCTCATGTTTGCCATAATATCTTCAACTGAATCTAAACATCTTCCCTAAAACCCAGAACATGTTTATGAAATGATTATTCATCTCCTCTAATAACAATAACTGCATAGTAATGTCTCTTTGCTGGTTCTGATGTAATTTACTGACCTAAAAGTCTGTGGTTAATGATATTGAGTTGAAAGACCACTAAATGTAAATCTGTTTATCTTCAGGAGACCGGTGAAACAGGCAACAAGCATTAAGCAACCTGAAACATGTAGTAAGAAGTTGCTGTTGCTCATATGATTGTGCCTGAAAGTTGTAAACGAAATCTGGGGTACCAATGTGTAGGTATTGTATGGAGAAAAGTACAGAAGTGCTGCTCAAGGAACCATGCCATAGTATTTTTGGCCGGCTGGTTGGTGTCTTTAATAAGCAGCTTGCACAAAAACTATTATATATAAAATTCCTTCCAGGGCAGGAACTGTTTATCAAAATGAAAGAGAAGACATAAAATTACTAAGGTGTGAGAGGAGCTGAGAGAAGGTGTGATGGCAGGGAGAACAAGTGGAGTGAGTTTGAAGTGTTTGGAGGAGGGTGCAGCCAACTGAATCAACAATAAAGAAGCCCAAGGTCAAACCTGAAGAGTGCAGATGCCTGCTGCACAAGCACTGCCGCCCTTGTTCTGCTGGCATTGAGTGCCTCCCCTTGCCTGGTCCCGCCAAAGAATTTTCTCCCAGGTCTGACGATGTGGAGGAAGTTACTGCTTCTTTGGGTGGCATCAGAGTAAGGTGTGCAGGTGACTTAATTTGCAGCTGCTCTGTCTGACATCCTATTGTCCATGTAAGTTTGCGTTTTCACAGCATCCTCTTTTGAGAGCCTTTGCATTTGGGTTTTTTAGAACTTTCTGTATGTGCCATGCACAGATTTGTTGGTCTTTGGAGGAATTCCTTCCTAAAGTAATTCTTTCTGCCTTTTTTTCCTTTGCAGCTTTACAATGAAGAAATTCTTGACCTGTTTGATACCACACGTGATATTGATGCAAAGAATAAAAAATCAAACATTAAAATACATGAAGATTCAGCGGGAGGAATTTATACAGTGGGTGTTACAACCAGAACTGTGAATGGAGAGTCAGAGGTGATCATTGAAAATAAATTACTCTGTAGCATACCATATGCATCCTAAAAATGTTTTCTGTATGTTTTGATAAGCAGTTAAAAATAGAGGTTATGCTTGCTGAAATTTGCATTGTGGACACTTTAGGAGTAAAATGTAGCTGAAACTTTTATTTTCTTTAGTTTCTGTAGACTTAAATCTCATAAGTGCTTGATATTAAGTGCATATAACTGGCACTTAATGCTAGAAACAGACTTTTGCTAATAATATAGTTCTGGAAGAGAAAACTTTGGCACATGTATATGCCTGATCTCCCAAATCTTATTATACATATTATTTTTTTCTGTGACAGGAAAGCTGTGCATGATGACTGACGTGTAGTTCACGTGCATTGCAAATCTGAATACAAATGTTATTGTACGGTACATTTTTGTAAAAAGTACAAAAATGGTACGCGTTTGCACATGTGAATGGAAGAATGATTGCTGTGTTACTACCAGGGGACAGTAAAGTGGGGTACAAAGATTTAAGTGTTTTCTTTCACCAACCGCAAATAATAGAATAAGCTGTGCGTGATGACTGACGTGTAGTAAACTGCTGTTCATGTGCATTGCAAATCTGAATACAAATGTTATTGTACGGTACATTTTTGTAAAAAGTACAAAAATGGTACGCGTTTGCACATGTGAATGGAAGAATGATTGCTGTGTTACTACCAGGGGACAGTAAAGTGGGGTACAAAGATTTAAGTGTTTTCTTTCACCAACCGCAAATAATAGAATCACAGAAACTGTGATAAATACTTCTCGTTTGCTTATTTAAGAACGTTTGTGCCCTTTGCATATAGGAACTGAAATCATAACAAAGAGAAAAAGCTTATTAATATCCAAAACAGTAAGTCTTATAGGAGCACTTTTTAATTTAAACTGCAAGCAACGCCATGTACTTCTTGTCTGTTTTCTAGATGATGCAGTGCTTGAAGCTGGGGGCTCTGTCTCGAACCACTGCCAGCACTCAGATGAATGTTCAGAGCTCACGGTCACATGCTATCTTTACTATACACGTATGTCAAACCAGGGTTTGTCCTGCGTTTAACACTGTACGTATCTTTTGCTGTTGTTATATTTTCACTTTAGTAACCATTTTTCAAAATACGCATATTGTTTTGGCAGCCAGTGCTATTTCAATTGCACTTAGTAAAGATGCTGTAGTCATCATCATGCTCGATGAATTTGCTAAGCATTATAATAACTTGATTTAATCTGTGTATATGTAACTATCCTCTAGCCAGAGGCAACAATAAACGGCAGCCTCTTGCGTTTTCTTCAGTATTTTGTTGCAACATACACAAGAAAGTAAGTTAAAATGTAATTTGTCTTTAATTGGGAAAGATTTTTAAGTGTAGTAGTTAGTGGGTTTAAGCCTGCAGTCAGCTAACTGATAATACTTGAGTATTCCACATTGTCTTGATGTCCAACAAGCAAGTAGAAAAGCCTTTGATTCAGAAACTTACTGTGTTTATTTAAAACAGGTATCTATATAAATAGATGTATATAGAATAGTGTATATATATATACTCACTATGTTCAGATGTGTTAAGTGTATACACTTAACCTGAAATTTAAACTGTGAACATACATGGAGCTGTTCTGCAGAAGACTTTCATGTGAATATTCATGTTGTTAGTTGCTGTTTGGCCTATCTTGTAAAGAGAGGAGTTCTGTATAAATCCATACTGCTGAAAACTACAGTACCTTCAAGAGGACTTAATTTGATTCTTCTAAATAAATAAAAAAGGTTAACAATTTATTTTGAACTTCTTAGTACCTGGCTAGCATTTTACCCATAGATAGCATGTTTTCTAAGCATGTGGAACGGAGATGTGGATTTGTAATGCTTTGGTGGGGGAGGCTGCTGCCTTTTTTAATACTACAAATAATCATTTGCAGGCAAAATGAGGGTCACTCACTGGTCCTTTGTGGTATGTAGCCCTGCTTTATACACCTGTTAAAGGCACTTCTTCCCGCTTTCCACACTGACACTGGACCCGGTGGTGCAGGCAGCTCTCTGCCCTCTCACTCGGGAGTGACTGGCATCACACTCAGAGCCCAGATGGGGCACTCAGTCACTGCGTGGTGAGACACGGTCTGCTCAGAGGTTTTGTTGAAAATTGTCTGTGTAGTTGGGGAGCGAGAGAACTCATCTGGGATCCTCCTTTCCTACAGGCTGTCAGCACAGCAATCCAGCAGCCTTCCCCACCAGCTGAGCCGCAGGCAGGACTCTTGCCTGGCCTTGCCTGGTTTTTAAGAGGCTTGTGTTACCAAGAGGAATAGGTGGTCGCCTGCTGCCTTGTGCCAACATGTGTGTGTTCTCTTTTGAGAGATATGAGCAAGATAACTTTGCCATCTGGAGCGGGACACTGCTAGATCCTGAATATGGAGACAACACCCTCTTCTTTTCCTGCAGTATTTAGGAGAGTAGAGATCAGACCTGACGTTGGCCTCTGAACACTCCTGGAATATAAATTAATATGAGCCCTTATTGGGTGGCCAGGAGAGATGCAGCTCAAGTTTCTGTTGTTGCTGCTCTCTGTAGACAACACTTTGGGAGACCTCTGTTACTAGGGCAACACAGTTCCTGGGATGACGGTGTGGGCTCTGTGCCTGTCTCCCTGTGCCCGGTTCCGCAGCCCAAGGGTGGGCAGGCAGCCAGGGCTGCAGTGCACAGACACGCTGCTCCTGATGCTGCATTCACGCTGCCTGTGCTTCTCATAAGTTTTTGGGCATACATATGATTTACTAAATAAGCAAGAGAGAAAGGATGTGTTAATCATTGCTTTGAGGCCTGGGAAAGGGTACCACCAGCAGCGTAAATCTCAAAGTAGCCAAAAAGGTGTGATAGTCTCATGAAAGTGGCACAATTCCTGTTCTCTTCTGAAACTGTTCACTTACGAAGCATGAAGTGTATAACTACTGTGCGAACAGTTTGGTCTGCAGCCACAGGCAGAACCCCTTGCAATAACAGAGGGAACTGTGGGCTAGCTGACTAAGATCATTGTCACAGAATACCTGAGAGTTGTTTGTAAAGAAAAAACAAAACAATCCATGCTTACTGTGAGAAAATATTCCTAATGAAGCTTGTAGATCAGGCCCTGTGAATGTAAGTCCAGTATATAGTTGATACATGCCTATTGCATGCTGCCATGGCAAGTGGGTATAAATTGTCCTGACACGGGTATCTGAGCGGGAAGGTCAGGAATGTTTCTCATTCAGTGTTGCTTTCATGACAATAGGTCTAACTACACTTAGAGTAAAATAAATCTTATGTGTATGTGGTACAGCTACACTAATTGACAGAAAAGAGCTTGGCATTACCTAATGAAAAGATAATTTTACTGCAGTGCTTTGGGATGTGAGGTGGGAAGAGACTGAGGCTATGGTACCGGCCCGTAGTCCAGTGTGTTACCTGGGCAGACTCGTTGCACTGACGGAGGCATGTGTCAAGTGCCAGTCATTACACTTTGCTTGGTGGGGGGAGTGGGACAGAAAAGGAACCTCTTATTTCACCCTTATTCCCTCTACTGTCCTTATTTTCTGGTGGAATACTGGCTTCTAGGAAAACTGTCTTAAAAAAATAATTCCTAAAATAGAGTTGAAGAATCATGTCACAGGGGAGCTGATGATGGGAATTAGAGAGGTATAAAATCAAAATATCTTTCACTTATTTGACAGGTTTATGAGCTGGTAATTTAGGAGGGTAAATATCATGAATTATTTTTATTTTCTTAAAAATTTATTTCCTTTGACAGCTGATTTAAAACTTATATTCCAGGAGAGGTACAAATTTTGTTGCCCAACTTGCTGATGAGTGGTTGTTTTGTGTTTTGGGTTTGTGTTTTTTTTTTTTTTTTAATATGTATTCTCTCTCCCCTGCACTGAAGCAATTGTAGCCCATACTTAGAAGTAATTGGTATATTGGTATTCATGTGTCTCTGGAGCTGGGTCTTTGAGAATGGTATGTTATGATATGACTAAAATGGAGACAGTTTTTAGAGAGATCCTGATCTTACTATAACAGAAGGAGTAAATAGGGAAGGAGATGGACATTACAAATGGCTAGTCTTGTAAATAACAGTTGATTGAACTTTGCAGTAGACAGATGTTAATGTGAAAGATCTTACCAGGCTTTATGGGTTATTCTTTATTTCAGGATAATGCCACTGATAACAGGATAATATCTGAATCTTCTGAGATGAATGAATTTGAAACTCTCACGGCCAAGTTCCATTTTGTTGATCTAGCGGGATCTGAAAGGTTAAAGAGAACAGGAGCTACTGGAGAAAGGGCAAAAGAAGGCATTTCCATCAACTGTGGACTAGTAAGACTAAACCATTTGTTTCCATAGGCTGTTGGTACCATCTTCTCTTTCTTTTCGGATCACTTGTTTTTATTAATCCTTGAAGCAGAAGTGTGCAGAACAAGGACTGCAGCAATTGGGTACATTACTGGCTTCTGGGTTGCTAACACCTTGCTTGTACTAGATGCTGACTAACAAATTACAGTACTCATAACTGTTGTGAAATATAGTAGGTTACTGTAACTTTTAAAAGATATTGTAGAAGTATTCCTTTTTTTTTTAATTCTGTCAAACTCAAACAATTGGAGAACACTGCAAGTAGTTTACAAATAGTACATGCATGTAAAACTTGGGCAATGAATAAGCTTAATAAATGCTGATTCTTTGTTGTAATTAGGAAACCTAGTGTAAAGCAATGCTAGGCAAAACAGTTCTAGCCAAAAATGAAATTAACTTATATCGTCACTTTTTTGGACTGTGTGCTGGCTCTTTATGCAGCTGTGTTGTTTTTTTTTTAATTAACTGTTACATGTTTTGTTTACTTCTGACTAAACTGAAAAGGAGAGTGGGTGATTATCAGTGGGGATTGTTATCTGTGTGGAGCATCTGTGCAATTCTCTTCTAAAGACTCAAAAATAGATGATTAGTTTTTATGTGAAAATATGTCTTTTCTGGTCTGGTGTGTAGTACAAGAAAGGTATTCTGCAACTAGAACTTTCTTAGCCCTTCTCTTGTCATCACAACAGTGGTTGTATTCTGTAGGTATTCTGGTATATTACATTGAAGAGAAAGAGGATTCAGTTCAATTTCATCAATGATATAAACACAAAGCCAACAGAAATTTAGGGGTTTAGATAATACAGATGTGTCCTTAACAAATAGGATACAGAATGCACTAAAGTGAAAATCAGTGTGATGAAAGTAACATTTTATATGATATCAAAACCTTTATTTACAGTGAATTCCAGCTGTCAGCTTTGGGAAACACACTGAAAGGGATTTAAACACTTCAAAGCAGTCATGGAATGTGGTGTATATACACAGTTTTTCAGCTGCTGGGTGCAGTAAGACGATTTTCAAGATTAAGAACTGGCTGTACAGGGTGCCATCTAGAGGCTTGTGATGGGAGTGCATGCAGTTGCACATCATAAATAATTTTACAGCCGACTGTTAGGCCGCTTATAAACATGAATTGAACTCTTAGCAATGACACAGGATAGCCATGGACTACATAATTTCAAGCCTTAAATGCTTAAATCTTCATCAGACATTCCTTATTTCATATGTGTAGAGGTAGTAAATTTTGGGGGTTTTTGTATAAATGCCCCATATTTTATTGTAAGTGTGAAGCAGATTGATAAAATTAATTTTAAAAAAAGCATATAGCTACTGCTAGAAGCAGAGATCAGCTTTAATAATCGTCAAAAGTAAATGCTTGTTACATGAAGTAGTTCTAACTATAGTTTGCGACTGTCATGAGATATCGAGGCAGTGCACACAGATTGTGCCAAGCACTTAGCACTTGCAGATGCCAGACTACAAGTCATCTGATTCACCGTTGATAGCACGAAAGTTTATAGATGTGTACTGTAAAATGTAAAAATCTTCAGAAATATTTTTGATGTTAACTTTTATGAGTATATTCATTTTTTCCACAATATGCAGTCCTCACTTTATAACTGTTTTAAAAATAAAATTACTCAAGAACTAACTGTAACTTGTGCATTACACTTTTTTTTAATAGCTGGCACTTGGCAATGTAATAAGTGCTCTGGGAGATAAAAGTAAGAAGGCAACTCATGTACCGTACAGAGATTCAAAGCTTACAAGGCTACTTCAAGACTCTCTTGGGGGAAACAGGTATGAAAACTAAAACATTTTGTGTATTTCATTGTGAGTGATCATCAGTCTGTACATAAACATCAGAAAGTAAAATAAACATTAAACAATGATAAAAATAGCCACTCTTTTTGTTGGAGGGAGGTTCCAAAGATAAATTACTGTCATGATAAAAACACAGGCAAAACAGGGAAAAGATTTTAAAGAGGCTTTTTGCATTGTTCTTTTCAGTGCTGTTCAGTTCAGCCTTACTAAAACATGAGCCTTCGAGTTACTTAGAAGTTACCATTTCCAGGACAAGTCCTTCCCATGAAGACATCTTTAGATTATAGGCAGCATAAATGGTAAAATTCATTACTGTATGTTAGCCCTATTAAATACAGCATAGTTTAAACCTGTGAGTTTCTCCTTCAAAGATTTTCTTTTTTTTTCCTCTTTTTTTTTTTTTAATGGTGCTTAATTTTTTACTCTGCCATGTGCAGGAGCTTGGAGTCAGCTTATCACAGGCACTGCCATCTTTTTGTAAAGGTTGTATAGCTTTGGACTATGGTGCATATATCCAATTATCTGATGTTGGATTGGAGCCTAATAAAAACAAACTACTGTATCACCAGAGCTGTTTGTATGAAACTGTTCTGTATACCTGCTTCAGAGACAAGGAAGGGAGGCTTTGGCCTCTGGAAATCTTGTCTTAGCAAATATGTAACATTAAGACATACAGATACAAAAAGGGACTGTAGTTCAGTATGTTTTAGCATCGTAGTACTCTTATTCCTGTATTTAATCCAGAATGGCTGACTGCTGTATTTAGGAGTGCAGGAAATTTTCTGGACATTTCACAAAAGAATATGGAAAAGTGGACGAGAATTCTTAAATGTTGCTCTGTTCTTCTGAGACAACTTCAGCAACACTCTGCAGTGCTACAGTTCAAGGAAAAGCAAAGAGCCAGATAAAAGGAGTGAAATAAAGGCTAGAATCTTCGGAAGTGCTTCAGGGAAGCAGAAACTCAAGAATTATGACAAAATCAGCAGAAATCAAGAGCTTGGTGATTTCCAGAAGGAGCTTAGAAAAGCTATTAATAGCATTTCTTGACTAAATTTTATATAAAGTACACAGGCTAATAAGCATTTTTATTATACCACTTCTAAAATTGTACTTTTCTTGAAGTAGTCTTTTGATGCTAAATTATTTTCTTATCTTGTAGCTCTGCTGCTCCCCCTCCTGTTCTTTAGGAGAAATAATATGAATTAGTGTACAATGTACAGATAGAAAATACTGTCCCAGAACATTTACACAGATATTCACATATATTCTTTGTCTGTTTCTGACTGATGTTAAATTTGTGGGCACCTCCTGCCACTGCCACCTATTTTTATTTCTGTGATATAGAAGCTAAGACATGTTAAATCAGCAGTTTGTTGTTAAGGAAGAGTTATAACACAATAAGAAAATATTCTAGTCTGTGCTTTTGGCAACCAAAAAGTGTGGAAAAGCTAAATTTTAATAAAGAGGCCTTGAATATATATTTCTTGAATTATCTGAGCATGGATGTGAAGTATTGGTGTGTTTGGGTGGGATTTTTAAAGCATAAAACATGAAAATTGAAATCTTTTATAACTTTGGCAACGTAGTTCAAAAAAGTAGTAAAATAAAGAAGGTAGAGCAATTATTTTAAAAATCAAAATAAATTTTTAAAAATTTACAAATTAAAGAGTTATTTTAAAAACTAGTTCATTGTACAATTCAGATAGGAAAGTGGAGTTCAAGTTACTCAGTTTTCAAACAGACACGTACCAGAACCAGTCATCTGAATTTTAGAAAACTAATCACATTTTGAACTGAAAGCACAAGTAGCCCTGATGTCAGAATTACAGATCTGTTCTTAATTTTCATATTAGTTTGAGGGCTAAACCCTAATAGTTGGGGAACTGACACAAAGATATGCAGGATGTCTGAGGAAAAATGCTGAAACTGAATCTTTCTTTTATCCTCAGGCTAGTTACTCTTTCCAGGTTAGTTTCCCAGTGTGTCTGGTGAAGGTAATTGTTTCATAAAAGCACAGAATGGTTTGGGTTAGAAGGGACCTTAAAGATCATCTAGTTCCAACCCCCCTGCCATGGGCAGGGACACCTTCCACTAGACCAGGTTGCTCAAAGCCTCATCCAGCCTGGCCTTGAAGACATCCAGGGATGGGGCATCCACAGCTTCTCTGGGCAACCTGTTTGAAGTGCTTCACCAACCTCACCTTATCTAAGTCTCACCACTTTCAATTTTAAACCCATTACCCCTTGTCCTGTCACTACAGGCCCTATAAGAAGTCCCTCCCAGCTTCCGTGTCGCCCCTTCAGGTACTGGAAGGGGCTGTAAGGTCTCCCTGGAGCCTTCTCTTCTCCAGGCTGAACAAGCCCAACTCTCTCAGCCTGTCCCCATGGCAGAGGTGCTCCAGCCCTCTGAGCATCTTCGTGGCCTCCTCTGGACTCGCTCCAACAGGTCCATGCCCTTCTTGTGTTGAGGACCCCAGACCTGGATGCAGCACTGCAGGTGGAGTCTCATGAGAGAGGAGTAGAGGGGCAGAATCGCCTCCCTTGACCTGCTGGCCATGCATCTTGTGATGCAGCCCAGGATACAGTTGGCTTTCTGGGCTGCCAGCGCACGTTGTGGCTCGTTTTGAGCTTCTCATCAGCCAATACCCTCAAATTCTTCTTGGGTCTGTTTTCAGCCTGTACTTGTGCTTGGGATTGCCCCAACCCAGGTGCAGGACCTTGCACTTGGCCTTGTTGAACTCCATGAGGTTGGCAGTGGCCCACCTCTCCAGCCTGTCCAGGTCCCTCTGGATGGCATCCCTTCCCTCCAGCGTGTCAACCGTGCCACACAGCTTGGTGTCGTCAGCAAACTTGCTGAGGGTGCACTCGATCCCCCCATCCATGTCACCATCAAAGATGTTGAACAGCACCAGTCCCAGTACTGACCCTCAGGGACGTGATTCATCACTGGTCTCCACTTGGATAATTGACTGCAACTCTTTGACTGCTTTTCACGTACAGCAGAGAAGCAAATTCCTCTAAGGCCTAGATAGGATGACTCAATCTGTCAAACGTAGGGGTTTTTTCCCCTATCTGTTGAGAATTTAGGCCATGTAGGTATTTTCAGAGTATGATCTACAGCTAGAATTGTACTTCTGACCACTCTAGGCTGTTCTCTACTGATGTGAAATGAGTGTGCTCCAGGGAGCAAGGGAAGGGGCCCTGGTTCCTCCATCTGCCTGTTCAATGATGAAACCACTTGCCTGAAATGAATAATTTTTTGATTTTTTTCCTGCTTTTGTCCAACTTGGTTCTTGCTGATTTGTATGCTCACTTTTTCATTTGGAGCAGGGAGTGTGTTCTCACCCTGCGTATCCCAGGATGGGATGGCTAGAGGGTGTTGTAGGAACCCAAAAGAAGGCTGGTTGTTGGTAGCTGTCAGAGCTCAGGTCCTGCTGTTTTTTGTAGAAGTGCTCTAAGCAGTGGTGGTATGAAATATGGAAGAAATTATTATAGCCAGAAGTACTAAGGATGAATACTAGCTTTTGGGCTTCTGTTGGGGAACAGGAGGTAATTTAGAGTGGGGAATTCAGGCAGTTTAGATCTGGCAGAACCTGAGGTGGACAGTAGGTACCTCAGGCACTTGCGCTCCTACGCAGACAGCTAAGATGAGCATTAAGGCAACTTTCAGGTTAAGTGAGTAGGAACCTCAGGAGTTAATGAGAGTAGGCAATCCTGACTATTGTATGGTCCAAGTCACTGTCTAGGACTTTACACTGATCTTAAGGACTTAAATCTCTTTGTATATGGTTAGGCAAATGGAATACAATTTGAAAGACATTTTTAGGAACACCAATTAATTGCTTTTATAATTTTACACGTAGAACATTTAATGATCTAGCATCTTCTATGATATGTTAGGGTGAATCCAGATGTATCTGAACTTTGGGGTTGATGGTCTTATACTACGAGTTAGGTAGAGGAATATTTTGACCAATGTAATGAAGTCGCTGTTCTTGTTTCACTTTCTACCTGAAGACGTGTTAGCTTCTCTACTCTTTCTGTTCTTCATGTGTCATGCTGACCTAAGTTTGTAACTTGCAGTCAAACACTCATGATAGCGTGTGTGAGCCCTTCAGATCGAGACTTCATGGAAACCTTGAACACATTAAAGTATGCCAATCGGGCACGGAACATCAAGAACAAGGTGATGGTTAATCAAGATAGGGCTAGTCAACAAATAAACGCTTTGCGCAGTGAGATTACGCGGCTACAGATGGAACTCATGGAATACAAAACAGTAAGTTTACATTCTTAGGACTTCTGCTTTAAAATGCTTATAGTTCTACAGCTTGTTTTTATGTTGGCTAATTCCACTTCATACATGAAAAGAATTGGAATAACAATCCTAACTTAAACAACACTTCTAATTCCAGTGATTACCAAGTGTTTCTAGAAAAATTGTACCCCCAGGGAAAAGATACATCTATGAACGTCAATGGTGTCAATAGATGCTGCATGCTATTTGCTTTTTGAAAGACAAAAACTTTGTCATGATCATCAATGAGAAATAATGACTTCCAAAGCAAAAATGCCCACTATTTAGATTGGCGCACAAATGAATGTGAACAGTTATCGTGTATTGCTTTTAAAAACTTAGCAGACAGCTAAGATAATTTGTGTTTTTAAAAAGACATTTTAAATTACATAAGCTGAATACTCACACTACACAATGTCCATTTCTTCCTGAAATTTGAAACAAATATTGTTTTCAACAGTAATATGGGTTACTAGTGTCCTCCTCCTTCATATCCTTGAGATATTACCCTGATTTGATAAGAATTGTCTTCTCATTTCTTTACCTCTTCAAGGACTTTTATTTCAGACTATGATGCAATTACACAGGGCCCAAATGCTAAGGTGTTTGTTAGCCAGACATCAATATTTTGAAAACTATTTATCCATTTGTTTAAACTTCTTTAGAGATTATTATCTCTTGCTATGAGTATCTATTTGGAATTTCAAATAATCTGTTGATTGTCTTTGCCAGGTTAAAAATTTCTCACGTGTAGGTCAGTCTTTACTAGTAATAAACTATATTTACTTTCTTAAGGGTAAAAGGATTATAGATGAAGAAGGCGTTGAAAGCATCAATGACATGTTTCATGAAAATGCGATGCTGCAAACAGAAAACAACAACCTACGTGTCAGAATTAAAGCAATGCAAGAGACTATTGATGCACTGAGAGCCAGAATAACACAACTTGTGAGTGATCAGGCCAACCAAGTGCTAGCCAGAGCAGGTATGTTGTATGTGTGTCTAAATTGCTTAGTAAGTTCGTGAACGTAAATCCATTGTACGTTCTTGCTTCATGGATCCCCTGCAATGAAGTGATGCCTTTGTAACAGCAATGCAGGACCTGCTTTGTCAGGGATAGGCCCCCTCAAATTCTTTCCTCTGTTTCTGGAGACTTCGATTAATAGAAGTAGTTTGGTACCCTAAGTTGACCATTCATTTAAGATTATGGGCAACACAAAATGTGAAATAATACCTTTGGACAGGAATGACCTATATGTTTAGCTATACATGGACTTAATATTTTGCTTTGGATGAAGACCTGGACACAGATGGGTGAATGTTGACTTGCTTTTCATCTCATAAAATAATAAACCAATTTACTTACCATGATTGCATTGTTCTTTTTGTGCCCTGTTTGTCAGGATACTTTTGATTTATGGTACGTAAAAGATGCTAATACAGAAAACAAATAAAATGGAAAAAGTTACTTGTAATAATCCTGATTATATGACACAGAGGAACCAAAAACTTAATGCAGCTTGAGAAAAAATATTTTACAGATCAGATAAGAGTTAAACTTGTAGCCCATATATCCATTTCTCCTTGCTGGCACCTTGTGCCTAGTAGTTGTATTCTGATATTTATAATGGCATCATCCTTTCTCAATCTTTCTCTCCCCTCCCCTGCTTTCTCTCTGTCCTTCAAAGGAGAAGGAAATGAAGAAATTAGCAACATGGTTCATAATTATATCAAGGAAATTGAAGATCTCAGGTATTTGCATAATACGTATTTGAGCAATATTTATTTAAAAAAAACCCAGCCTAAACCTGTTAGTAAATACTTCAACCGTTTTTCTGTGTGAAGATTACTTTAGGACAGGGGTCCTTCAGCTTCTAAGACCATCTTGTGTTGTTCTTGGCCACAGAAAATTAAAATGTTAAGGGTGAAGCTGACAGTAGAAATGAAAGTAAGATGTTGCCTAAATAATGATGATGACTTGATATTGCACAGAAGACAGTAAAACTTGGAAAGGTTATTTTATGACTTCATACCCTCATATATAGATGATAGTACTGAGAAATTACTTGTTACAATTTAGTGTTTAAAAAAAGCACCTGCTTTCTCTTTAAATTAAAGCATTAAATATTTGAGATGCTTTTATTTCTCTATTTCCTGAAGGTGTATCATGCCAAAAAAATTGTTCTATTCCCAGTTTTTGTTAGAGTTATGCAATACTATGCTTTTGTGAAATATGTATATACATACAGCATATGCAGGTACGTATCCGTACATATATATTTATACAGAAATTTATATTTATATGTATTTTGTCTAGGGTATACCATATACGTACAATACATGTAACTAATATATGTAACTGTGTAAAATGGTCTCATCAAGGTTTTTACTATGCTTGTACTTTGTGAGACTTCACCTTGGTTTGTAGGTGGTTTTTTTTTTAAACTGAAGGTAATGTGTGTCAGTTACAGATGCTAAAGAGTATACGTCTCATGCATTCGCAATACTTGTGATTCATGGTCTACAAATTTTTTTTGTTGTTGTTCTTTTAGAGCAAAATTATTAGAAAGTGAAGCAGTGAATGAAAATCTTCGACGAAACTTGTCAAGAGCTTCAACAAGGTCCACGTACTTTGGTGGACCATCAGCATTTTCTGCTTCTATGCTTTCTTCAGAGAAAGAGACAATGGAAATCCTAGATATAGCCAAGAAAGATCTAGAAAAGCTGAAAAAAAAAGAAAGAAAAAAGAAAAAGAGGTGGTGTATGAATTATAATGCTATTTGGTTTTTCTGTATTAGTAAAGATGTGTATTTCTTTTAACCACCAAGACTTTAAAGTTCGCTTCTTGTTGCTGTGTGGGTTTGGATCCTAAACTCTGTTTTCTTCAAACCCTTTTATATATTACAGGTGTTTTTCTTTTGCATCTTTTCTTCCAGTGAAGTATGCAGTATTGATAGACTGAATGTTTCTGTTGTAATTAATTTTTCTATATAATTAAGCACAGTGGTAAAAGCACAGGTGCTCTCCGTAATCTTTTATTTTTCTTTAATATTTTTATAATGCATCTGAAATTCAACAGAAGATTTCAAAACCAGAACTTTAAGCTTTATTTTTCCTACTGTATGTCAAAATTGAAACAACTTTCTGAAGAAAAGATATTCTGAATAGCTGGGAATTCTTTGGTAGCTGTTGGAATGGCTTCTTTTGCTTTATCTTCTGCTTTTATGAGTGTTTTTAATTTGAGGTTTCCTAATTCTCTGAAACATCATGCTTTGCAGTTTTTGGCTCTCCAACTTCTCATCTACTAAAATGCTCATAGACATTGGTATAAATGCCTGTTCAGACAGCAGTTAGTACAGCAAGGTTCTGCTCATGTACTCCAAGACTTTGTTTTCATTAGATATCTTTCCCTTTTCCTTGAAATTTTCCACAGTTCTAATCTATTACTTTTTCTACTAATGGTCCTTCAGACTTTTTCAATTTAAGAGTAAAACTAAAACAGTATAAACCCAAAATATAGCTGAAGTATAAAGTAGATTTGGTGATATCTGCCATTTGAGGTCCTATGTCTATAAATCCATTCCCCACACAAATGTCTGATACTTGTAGAAAATGCTCATTTTAATAACAACTAGGTTCTGCCTTTGCATATAATTTTTCAGGGAAGCCATACGTTTATGGGGATTTTGATAGATTTTGTGCCTCATGTTTGTAGGGACTTGAGCGGAGGATGGAAGTATGTTCTGGCCTCTCTTCACCCAAACATTTCAGTGTGCTCTTTAGCTGTGAATATCAGAACAAAGACATTCAGTTTTGTATGTTTTGATACGTTTCAAAATCAAGCATACCTTTAAATACATGCTCAGACAGAGACCCAGTTGTTAGGTTGGGGATGGTGTATTAGGTAGCAGACAGGTTTGTGACTGCAAAACAGATAAAGGTTACTAGATATTTTGAATAATATCTCTTACTGTAGGACATGATCACTGTAAAAACCAACCAACCAACCAACCAAAACAAAAAAAACCCCCAAAAAAACCCCACCACCACCCCCCACCCAAAAAAAAAAAAAATTTGCAAGTCTTACACCACATAATGATTAGTAAGGAAAACAGATGGTTGTTCATTTTGGGGTTTTTGTTCTGAAAGAAGCTTCTGTGTCTAGTCACACTTGCTCACATTAGGACAATAATCTTGTGAATGGGAAAGCCAAGTGTTCTGATCCAGAAGTAGGGCCTACGTACCATAAACTGTTTTTGAGGACAGTTTTCTACCCTAGCATTATAGAATTGGAAAACTGTCGAAAAATTTAAGTTGGAAGACTTGATGGTCCAGCTTCTATCTTAAAGCGGGTGTTCTTGTGTTCTATAGAATGGTATCATACTCTTCAAAGTGCTCGTAAGGTCTGAATCTATCTACTGGCCCATCTGCAGGCTGCTCAGTAATAAATACTTATAAATTTCTCAGGTGCATACATTAGGAGAAAAATTCCTCAGAAGCTAAGAAATATTAGAATTTGAGGGATTACGCATAAAGCCTGTCAAACTTGTTAACTTGTATCTTATAACCTGAACACGGGCTTTGCATTTCATTAATATCACTGTGAATTCTTATTCTATTGGAATTTCAGGAATTGGCAATGGGTATGCTAATATATTGCAAAGAGCCAACTTACCCTGCAGTTTGGTAGGGATTCTTTGCTCTACTTCTGTCTTCTACAGGCATTTAGCTGCTTTTACTGTACTATTTCTTTTTAGGGTTGCTGTTCTTTTAAAATTGTCTTACTAGTGTTTTCTCATTAAAATGGGATCGGTAAGCCTAGTTGCTAGTTCTGCCCCATCTGCTACTTTTCTTGATCTGTTTCCTGGTTATGGGTCAGTATGATGAAAGGTGCCTAATTTTAAGGACATGCAACTTCTCTAAACTGTTGAGAGCTAGCCTGAAGATCTAAGAGCCAGTTTCTGAATGAGCAGCAGGTATGTACTGCTATGTATCTGTAGCCTTTAATAAGCATCTGTCATAAACTTTATCAGAAACAATTTACATAGCAATCATGTTTTGGCTACTGAAATACTGACGTGCATGATTGGAGTGTCCCATGGTGTGACCTACTCGCCAGAAGCCCTAGAGCAAACCTCCCACGTCCCTTTCAATTGTTAGTTAGCCTTGCGTACCCGGTAACCTTTTTTGACTGATGTCTTTTGACTTCCATACCCTTTATTAAGCTAAATTGGTGATAAAATTACATGGGTTAGAGCATGTTAGCTCCTTAGCTGATACTGAAGGAAGATGACAGGCAGTATAAAGTGAAAAGGCAGCAAAAGTTCTTGCTCAAAACTTGCTCATAATGGAAACATGACTAATTTCAGTTGTTGAAATTTAAACCATCTCTACACTTATATAATCATGCAGACATTTCTTTACTGGTACATCCACATTTTGTCCGAGAGAAAAAAAGTACAAGTAAAAATACTAATGCTTTGTCCATCTCATTGCTTCTGATGCATATTTTTTTTAATTTATTAAAAAATAACAAGCATGTACTTTTTGAATCCCAGAGAAATAAACAACAATTTTCTGCTTTTTGTTTAAAAACAAACCCCCAAACCAAAAAAATGCATTTTGAAGATTTTTATATGAATTATGTTCAGAATATATGATTTAGAGTATTTTTATTAAAAAATTCTCATTTCTGTTTTATATTACAATATGTTACCAGCATATGTAAAATTAGTGCATTGTTTTTTCCATATATTTTCCTGAGGATATATAAGTTTGGTTCAATGGCAGTACTTCTTGCAAATTTCAGTATTTTACCTGCCAATTTTAACTGTCAAAAGAGAATAAAACTTTTTCTAGAACTAAGACTTTTTTGAACCCACATTAGAAATACTTCTCAAAGTAAATTATATTGTCTATATCTAAAACTTCTTCCTTAGCGTAACTTGAATTTAGAGTTGTTGACAGTGACAGATTAGTTAACCTACAAATGCTTCTTCTTTGTCTATTTACTTTCCAACTGTGCAAAATGTATAGCTTTTTTACTACTTGTTGTCTCTTGATGGTATCTTTAAAACTTTCGTTTTAAACTCCACAAGCTCATATATCATTTTTTTTACCTTCTTATCACTTTTGCTTTTCACTGTCTGGTTTGTCCTTCATTGGCTTGGCCTTCCAATACTGTACCTCGTGCTTTTGAAGGCTACAGAAACTTGAGGAAAGCAGTCAAGAAGAAAGAAGGTTGGAATATTTCCCAGGTTTTTAATTACCTGTCATTTCAATTAACTGGTTGTCATACATGAAAAGAAGTTGGGCAGATTCATAGGTTCTTCAAGAGTAGTTCACTTGGCTTTTCAAAATTCTTTCCTGTGTTTTGACTTTCAACAAGTGATTTAAATGGAAGAAACCTCTGTTGTGGAATTGAGGTTGACTCTGGGATTGCACAGTGTTGAGCAAGCATTTGTGGGGAGGTGGTGCCTTTGGGAATCTCTACAGAATTAAGTAGATTTTTCTTGCATGGTTTGTATGGAATGAAAGGAAGGAGGAAGGCACAATAGCTCATGTGATACGAAATGTATAGCAGGCAGTATGTGACCATAACCATTTTGGCATGTGAGATCAAGAAGGTCTTGGGCCTTCATACCTCCATTAAGTCTGCTGCTTTTATTTTTGAAAGCATGAGCCTGACATCTTGACCACTCCTTCTGTTCAGTTTCCACCAAAGCAGCAAATGAAGTAGTTAGTCATAGAAAGCAGTTAAGGGCTCTAAAAAGAAAGTTTTACGGTCATTAAAAATGCGAGTAACGGAGCTTTTATTTTTCAGCTGTCTGTTTCATCCAAAAACCCCCACTGAATTCATGCAGATGATGTGAATCCACAGATCAGTAGCACACAAATTAAGCAGTACAGTTCCCCCTGGAAGAGCTGCTGGCTCTCCTTCTTCCTTTGTCTCACCTTTACTAGGCAGAACACACATTCTCTCTAGCCATGAGCTCCATGCTGTGTGCAGCCAGAAGGGAAACTGGGGATTTGCCTCAGTCTGCATGAAGATTGCAGCTAAGATCTGTTACCATTTAGGTTTGTTAACCAACATAAACCAGAACACGTTATGGGCTGAGTAAGATGAGAATCTGTGGAAGCGAGATTGCGTGGCGCAGTGTTCCCTGTTTGGCATTTTTTTTCTGTACAAATCTGGTTAGGTTTTTTTACTTCCAGCCTTCCTAGCTGCTGCGTGGATTCAGGTCATCCAAGGAGAAGCTTTCCGACTTGTGCATGGTCAGCTGTAGCTGGATTCAGTTTCACTGGTGATAAGTGGGGTAGAAGGAACCAGTTAGCACAGGACAGCTTAAAAAATAGTATAACCACAGGTCGTGTGTGCACAGAAGCACTGTGCCACTTAACTGGTGCTCTTCGGAGTAGAGACCTGTTTTAAAGGTGGCTTTTAGGTGTCACTTGCCAAATTATAGTGTCTCGAATCTACTGAACGTTTCCTCTCACTGCACTGAGTATTGGATTTGTTTAAGAGTTAGACTTTGAGCTCTTTTTGGTGTCTGGGGAGGAAGATGTGCACTTCTAGTTACTCTGCCTGACCAGTGACAGCACATAACTTGCCAAGCTTCTCTGCATCTGAGGTTAGGTGAGGTGGATTCCACATTATGCAATCCTAACCATATATTTTCATTATTACCCTTTATCGTGTCTTGCCCTATTCTATCATAATTTCCCATCTATTGAGGAAGGTTTGGATTTTGTACGTGTAGTTCTATAGGGACTTATATTTGGTCCATCAGTTTGCAGACTGCCACTGATTTTTGAATTTTGCATTTGCATGTGATGTCTCAAATGTGTAATTAAAATCCTTAAAAAAATTGTCCTAATGGCTAAGACTCAAATCATTAAAACAAGACCAAAAAACCCTACTGTAATTTGTTTAAGCCATCACTATAATTCAGGTTGCCAAGAGAGGAAGGAATCATAGAATTTTGAATTTTAATTAAGTTTTGAACAATAGCTTGAAAAACAGAAGCCTGGAAATATACTGAAATGTAATCTTAATAGTTGGGAAAAGTTTCTTTTTGAGATGGACGGTCCTACTGCAAAAAATCAGTATTTCTCAACTCTCTCTGTTATTGTTTCAATGCCTATTTTGAGCTCCTCTGTGATGTTAAAGTAGATAACTGATCAAAAGGGTAGTTATAGTATCATAAATTAGGTTATTGTTTAAGGCTCATACATAAATTTTCAGATAATTGTGAGCACTGTAGTCTCTGTTATAGCTTGAGGGTGTAGCAACATCTGTAATGTATGTTGTACACAATGTTCTTTGTTTTGTAAAAGCTATTCTGGGCACACTGCAACTTCGATGCAAAATGAATACTGCTGTAGTATACGAAGGCGTGTAATCTGATTGCTCTAGTTGTGCAATATGCCCTAGAATGATGTGCTAATCATTAATATTATTTTGCAAGCCAAGATTAAGAGTAATTAAACATTATTTTATTATCTATGGGAGATTAGAAGTTGTGTTCTACCCATGCCCAACACCTGTACCTTTGTCTAGCTACACTTTGGTTTTCATCTTTATTTGGATTTACAACTTACTGGTTTGGGGTATGGGAAGCACATGCCTTTTCAGTCTGTGAATATTTTGTCTGTGCCTCTTCTGCTAGCGTCAAAGAGGATAACACAGATAACGAGCAGGAGAAGAGAGATGAAAAAGGCACTTCGGAGAGAGAAAATAATGAATTGGAAGCGGTAAGTATTTGGAAGTGTTTTGTTTATTTGTACACTGTTTAAAGATTTACAAGGTTATAGAAAGGAAATTAGGAATGGGTCTACTTCAGAAATAGTCACAAGTGATTGGGGGATGTAAAAGCATGTTTCAACATCTTTCTATTTTTTACATTTTATAGGAGGATATTCAGGAAGGAAGTGATCATGAGGATGAAGAAGAGGAAGATGATGAGGATGAAGATGACATGGAAGTTGTTGAAAGTTCAGATGAATCAGATTCCGACTCTGATGAAAAAGGTGATGTAAATGCAATATTTTGTAGAATTATACAAATACAATCTGTCATTTCTTGGGTTTTGGTAGGCAAGATAGGGTGCTGCCAACCCACTGTCCATAATTCTCTGTGGATTGTATGTCCAGTGAATTCTCTGTGTGCCCATACTGGCTTTAAAATTGACCAGAAGCCATCTGGTGTTTGATAACACATTTCTTCCTTAGCTAGATTATCCAAAGCATAAGGTTGTGGTGGGTTGGCCCTGGCTGGAGGCCAGGTGCCCACCAAAGTTGCTCTGTCACTCCCCTCCTTAGCTGGACAGGGGAGAGAAAATATAAAGGCTTGTGGGTCGAGCATCAGCAGCAATTCTCTCATGTGAGTCAGGCCAAATTGGCAAACTGGGTTTTTTGGTTCTTTCTTGTCTGAGAGGCACACAATCCACTAGCAGGAGTTGCAGAACCTGAAAAAAAACCCCAAAACCCCACCTTAATTGCCATCTTTATTCTGGAGTATATAATCTTAAACCGAAAAAGGATGTAATTGACTAAAGAAATAAAACTTTTAGAAACGTAGCATGTGGGTTAGTCCTTTTTCCTTACTTTTTCCCCCTACTTTTCTCATTCTGTGATTGACATGGCTCCTTTCTTCAGAGTTTTGGCTGTATTTTTCTAAGTTAGAGAAGAGAAAGTCTCCCATTCGAGTCTGCCAGCAGTCAACATTTCTTTTTACTATCTGCTGGGTTTATGAATGACATTTATTCTCCAGCCCTGAGATGTGACTGAAGTCTTACAGCCTGTGCAACTTTTGTATAGGGAAGGACAGATTGCTCATGTTGAGAGGAATTACAACATATGGGCAGCTGTGATCCAATGACAGATAATCTTTTCCTACCTCTTTCCCAGTTCTAGGATGGGGACAGTGTTTAATGAGGAGAGTTTCTGAACTGCAGATAATAGTTTCGCTTGCTGCATTGTGCTTTGTGTAAAATTCTCCCATGTGCAATTTATATGTCAAGAAATAACCCTGAAATTGCAGGGGATTGTTACTTAACAGAAGTCCTGATTTTGAATTACTCAATTTTTTTTATTTTAGAAAATTATCAAGCCGACCTGGCAAATATCACCTGTGAAATAGCCATTAAGCAGAAACTGATAGATGAGCTAGAGAACAGCCAGCGAAGGCTGCAAACACTGAAAAAACAGTATGAAGAGAAACTAATGATGCTACAACATAAGATTCGAGACACTCAGCTTGAAAGAGATCAGGTTCTTCAAAACTTGGGTAAGAATTTAAATCTAGATGTTGTGTAAGGTATTGAAATTGAATTGTTTACTACTTGCCTCGCTTCCTTTTTCAAATGCGGTAAGAATTTGCAGAAGACAGAAATAGGTTTGTACCCATAATGCCAGTAAATCACACTTTACTCCTTCTAGTTTCTACTAGAATTGAGAGAGATTTTTTGTAAAAAGATACTGCTACTAACAGGTATTTGATTTGCTTGAATAAGCATTTTCAGTCTTCTAGCTCTCATTTTAGCATACTTCTTGAGATAATTCCTGAATTAAAAGTACTTTCCCATTCCTCCCTTCCCCCTTTCTTTTGATTTACATGAAAATAAGAACAAGGATGAGTGGCCTTGCAGAGATATCAAACTCTTTAAAATATTTTGTCATATTGAGATGAAAAACTAAGTCTGGCTCAGGAAGTCCGAAGCCAAAAAGTTGAACTTTGAGAGTGGGGTTTTTTTTGTTTGCTTTAAAAAACATACTGTAGATGCTCTATGGTTAATACACTTTACCTGTTTTTGCTGTTCTCTTATTGTTCCTTAGATCTTCCCTTTTGATCAGTGCCAGAAAAGGGATACCAGGCTTGATGGCTTGTGTTATGATCTTGTGTACATATTTGTGAACAAGCATGTGTATGTCTGTCTTGATGTACTCAGTTCTTTGTTCTCTAGTAGGAAAAAAAAATCAGAAGGAAAGTGTTAATACCTGATCTCTTTTCCAATAAGACATAACAAGGTGAAAAGTTCAAAGCAGTGCAGGTGACAGTAGCTAGAGGCAAATTATGAAGATAATGCTAAAACCAGAGTAATCAGTCATCTGTGGTGGCTGGTAAAGTGAAAATATCCTAAACAAAAGTGGATTAAGAACTCCCTTTTGCTCTAGGTTCTGTAGAGACCTATTCAGAAGAAAAGGCAAAAAAAATCAAGTCAGAATATGAAAAGAAACTCCAAGCCATGAATAAAGAACTGCAGAGACTTCAAACAGCACAAAAGGAACATGCGCGATTGCTTAAAAATCAGTCTCAATATGAAAAGCAGCTGAAGAAATTGCAGCAGGAGGTGACAGAGATGAAGAAAACCAAGGTATATTTCAGTATATTGAAGTGTTGTCAGATGAGTGTTTAGTGAAAAATGGATTGAAATCTCCTGTGCATTCATCCACCAGATAACTGTTCTTGCTGTCAGCTCCTCAAAAGTCTGAAAACAGAAAAGATATGAAGACTAGGCTATTCCTGGGGGACAGTGGTGGCTTTTAGGTTTAATGAGTAGAAATTACAGTATCAAACACAGAGAAGCTTGCACTGCTATTAGCTGTTATTCTGCACTGAGTGACGAAGACATTAGACGGAGGAGGTAAATTGTTAAAAGCATGTAATGTACTGGAGGATTGCAATTTGAAGAAGAAACTCTATATGAGTGGGGGCAGGGAACAGCACTTCAGTGTAAACAGCTTTTCTAAGTGGTAACCTCTTTACAGGTTCGCTTGATGAAACAAATGAAAGAAGAGCAGGAGAAAGCTAGAATGACTGAATCACGAAGAAATAGAGAGATTGCACAGCTTAAAAAGGAGCAACGCAAACGAGAGGTGATTTGACAGATAACTTTCATTTGGAATAAGCATCTATCACTATGATGTGCATCTGCTTGCAGGCACACACCGTGTGTATATGCATTCACTGAGGCTGGCATGTACCTGTGTGTTCTCACCAGCCCAAATGCACGTAGTTTGGTTTGACTTCTGTGATAAAACAGTTCCTAGCTTCAGGTGATAAGTGCAACAGAAAATAGAAGGCTCATTGAATATGTATATCAGTGTTATTTCATTAGTGAATCTTCACAAAACTGTTGCTACCACGTTGCTTCCATGGAAGTACTTTTTTTTTTTTTTTTTGGTAGAGAATTGGTATAGTGAAACACTTATTTTCATTCTGCACTAAAAAGAGCAAATGTGACTTGACCACCTCATGCCCCAACAGCTTTGCAATACTGTATTAATGTGTAAAGGTTTTTTTTTATACAATACAGTCCTGGTGGCAGATAATGGAAAAAAATATCATGTGCTGCTTGTATTTTTTTCACAGCACCAGCTCAAGCTTCTGGAAGCTCAGAAAAGAAATCAAGAAGTTATCTTACGTCGCAAAACTGAAGAGGTATTGTGGTAAAACAGTAATGTATCTTTGAAAACAGAATGATATCATATTGCTGTAACTTAGAACGCTGTTTTGGGGAGAGTTTGTAGTATTTTTGCACTCTGTTTCAGGTTACAGCCCTTCGTCGGCAAGTAAGGCCTCTGTCTGATAAAGTGGCAGGAAAAGTAAGTCGAAAGCTGAGCCTGCCTGAGCATCCTATACAGGAAGCAAGTTCTAGCTCATCAGTCGAGCATGATGGTTCAAGAACAGCAGCACAGCAGAAGATGAGAATTCCCGTTGCAAGGGTTCAAGCATTATCTGTAACTGCAACAAATGGAACAGGGTAAGGATTAAAACTGTTTAGTACTCTAAGAGAACTGAAAACTACACGGACTTTCTAGCAGATAATCTCATGTTAGTATATATTGCAGTAGTTGTTGCTTTTCAAACTGCTGTCATGTAATGCTCATAAAATGGGCATTTTAACATCAAATGCAATTTCAGTTTTGTGGATTTAAGATGGTGTGGAATAATATAAAGTGGCATTAAAGTACAAGTTACATTAAGAGCAGAATAACTGGATTTTGAAATTTTGGGGTTTCTTTAAGAGAAATGCCCTTGGTGGTCCAGTGCCTGCAGCGTTCTGTAGTACAAGGAAAAACTTGGAAAACACACTTTAATGTATTAAGTTTACTGGTGATCTTCCACTCTGGTTTAAAGCAGATCCCCATGTTAAATAGAGAACAACTCTCAAGTAGCATTTGATCTCAGTGGTGCATCATACAAGATGCCAGAGTTTTTGATGCCTGTTTTTCATATGCAGTATATTAGGGTGCAATAGTCCAGGGCTGGGTGCAGGTAGTTGTCTGGTGCAATGAAAAACTGCAAGAAATATCCAAGAAATTTTTAAGTTGTCAGAGAAAAATACCCTGGCCTGATCATTTCCACATTCAAATGTGTAATTGCACTATTTCAGACTTAGCTTTATGTTTCTCTTGAATTTATCACAGCAAGAAATACCAGCGGAAAGCAGTGACAAGCAGAGTTTACTCCTCAAAGGCAGCCAGGACGAAGTGGCAGTTACTTGAACGCAGAGTGACAGATATCATTATGCAGAGGATGACCATTTCCAATATGGAGGCAGATATGAACAGGTTACTCACGGTGGGTGATCTACTATGCACTGGTGGCTGTATCAGCACGTCGAATAAAGAGAGAGCAGTGCATTTACATTTGCTGTAAATTAATTGCTGTGATGGTAGCACAGGGAAAGCGACTTGGAATCCATTGCGGTCAGTGAAGTCACTCAACTCCAGTAAGCGTTGGGACCATGGGATTGCTGTGTTTAGTAAGAAATAAAAAGCATGTTAATGGGATCATGTGCAAATATATTAATATACTCACCTGTATACAGGTGTACAGACCTGTACCAGTCTGTATACAGACTTCTTCCTGTAGAAAGCGCAATATGTTAGTATAACAAGGAAAAGAAAACAAAACAAGAAGGTGTTTAAATGCTCTAAATGTTTACTAATTCCTTTTTATGTAATATTAAAGAAAAATGAAACAAAAAGGTGCTTAAGTGCTCTATGTGTTTACTAATTCCTTTTTATATAATATTATGTCTTTGGGGAAATAGCAACGTGAAGAACTTACAAAAAGAAGAGAAAAGCTTTCAAAGAAAAGGGAGAAGCTCATCAAGGATGTGGGTGGCAGTGAAGCAGACAGAAATGTCCAAAACATAAATGAAGAGATGGAATCACTAACTGCGAATATAGACTACATTAACGACAGCATTTCTGACTGCCAAGCAAACATCATGCAAATGGAAGAAGCAAAGGTAGGGCAAAGATTAATGCAAAATGGTAAAATGGAGAAAAGAAAAAATAACTCTTAGTCTTGATAAGGTTCTCATTTAGAAATTAATTTTGTTTTGGCTGTGTAGTTATTGAACTAGGAAAAGAAAATGGATGAAAACTTGGGTAAAGTTTGAAATGAGAGTCTTTATACAGCTGAACTTCAGATCTGTGTTTCAATGTCGGCAGTGTAACGCAAGTTAAGATTGCAAAGTGTTTAAATGTCAAAGTTGATTATTTCTATTCTGTTGGCATTAAATTAACATAATTCTTGTGACTCAAGGCTAACAGCTTGTGTCCTCTTCCTGCATCAGTTGATATGCTTCCACTCCCCTGTATTGTTTTTGTATACTTTATATAGTAAAATATTTTTGTGTGTGAGAATTTATGTGAATTCTTTATATTGAATTTTAACATATTTTCAATTATGGATTAGTGGCTTTCTATAATTAAAGAGCCTTTTAGGCCCAGTTGCTTGTTTAGGGTTGACATATTCAGATAGTAATTAAGTAAAAGGAAATTGTCTATTAGGATTGATGTTGAAATTTGAATATTACCAAAAGCAGTGAAATCCAAATATGAAAACTCTTAAAGTATATCATACTTGACATCACCTAGCAGAAAGAATCCACCACATACAATCTCTTAGGTCTCTTGGCACATGGTAGCATGAAGTCTGAATTGCAATATCAATATAAATTGATAAGTATATTTGAATTTATATTGTATACAGTGCTTGATTTCTCCTCTCCCACCTTAGTCTATTCTGTGCCTTAATGCATGTCACATCACCAGCATCTTCTAGTATTTTACTCACATCAGGGTTTCTTAAATTTTGGATAGCATGGTGCAAAGTTGCAGGACTTTACCGGTAAAGAAGTAGTGAATGCAAAAGGCTTGATAATTCCTAAGGGTACCAGAGTGCTTAATATTGACTGAGAATAATCAGAAGAAAGATGAGGAAAAGACTAGGGGGAGAAGTCTTCAAATGTATGAAGGCTGCAGTCATGAAAGATGCACTCATTTCAGCATCTACTGTGAAAAGCTTAGCTTGTAGGAAGAAGGGGTCTGAGGTGGAGTTTGATAAAACTTTCTAGTTGGAAAGAAATTGAAGGACTGGGAAGGCTGCGGAGCCTGTACTGTGGGGTGTTTTGGGGATAGTTTGGAAAATAAATCTTTCAGGCAAGGTTTAGATCTACCAAGAGTAGGAGCTGGGTGATATTGCAGCATCTTCACTGGTTCTGTTTTCTATCATTACTAAAATGATTTAAAAAAAAACACCAGCAGAAAACAAACCCCTCAGAAACAAACCCAAATACCCACAAAACCCCAATCTGACTGTTTATCGTTGCACATGCAGGAAGAAGGAGAGACCTTGGATGTAACGGCAGTGATCAATGCTTGCACTTTGACAGAAGCTCGATATTTGCTTGACCACTTCCTCACGATGGGCATCAATAAGGTAATGTATTAAGTGAAATGTATGTGTGTGCCAGGACTATGACATGTACCAGGAGTAAACCTGCACTGACATAAAGACTGATATACATTAGACAAAGCAAAGCTGATCAACACTCCTGAGTACCGTTGGTTCTCAGTGTGAGACCCTTGAGATCCATTTTCCTCTTCAACTTGTTGCCCATTTTTCCACTCTCAGCAGAGCCTACTTCACTCTACTAATTACATCATGTTGTTCCTATAAGAGTACTAACTTTTCATAATCAAGTAAATCTCTTTCTGTATTTTTCAACAAGCTCCTAAAGAATGCTCATGATCTTTTTTCCTTTTTTTTTTAAGACTGGCTCAGCCACTTCCTTAAATATATGAACCTTTAAAAATGTGTTTTAAGGTATACATTGATGCATGGCATACTCAGTCAGACCTCTTCTTTTGGCTAGAGCAATAGGGGCTGTTTTTGAAAGCCTTAGAGAGTAATATTTTCAAAATGAGCATTTGGCAGTTTATAACCCTGTGCACACATGTACTGTGTATGCTTGGGGTCAGTCCCAATTCTGACCAATTCTCTGTTCTTTTTTGACATTCTTGATTTATCACTATGCAGGAAATCAAAAAGAGTTTGTGTCTTTTTATTAAAGAAGGAAAATTACCACGATCACTTTGGCTGTTGCAATTTTCAGTGTGTTGATTTTTTTTTTTTTTTAAGCCCTTGGGTAGTTTGAATGGATACCTGATTCCTCGCAGCAGGGTTAGTATGAGAAAAGGGCCTCTGACTTACTCAGATAACAATTTCTCCTTTTGTTAAAAAGCTCTGTTATGTGAAGGTGTTTCTCCTCTTTCTGATAAGTAATTATCATGTAGAAAAACTGAAGGTACGTTTTCTTGCAAATTGGTCATGCCTGCTGCCTATTCTGTTGTTTATTTCCATATGCAAAATGTGTGTATTGGTACGTTGGTTTAATTCGTGACAAAATCAGAATCTAATGTGTAAGTCCATAGTACTACACTTCTCTCTCAAGAGCTAGCACTCAGAGTTCTCTGTTATCCTACCAGTCTTTGACAAGATGTGTTGTACCTTCATTTTCCCCTCCTGTTTCTTCTGTTTGGAAGCCATTCTCTGTAAATTTCCTTGGCTACATTTTATACAACTAAAAAATTCCCACTAGTCCATGGGTCTAGGGAAGTTCCCTTAGAATGGATTCTCTCTTAAATTAGACCATTGGGACCTTTCAGCAGAAGCTGAAAGTTCACTAAGTGATTCTGTAGGAAAGATTATGTTTCTAGGTTGGGGTGGTTTGGGTGTGGGTTTTTTTTTTTCCCCCTCTGTTGTTTGTTAGAGTATCATCGGTAATAATTAGGGGAAAAAAAGTATTTCTGAAAAATGGAAGTGTCAATTTTTCAGTTGCTTGCTACTTTTAAATAAATGCAAAGAATCTATGAGTTGTACTTGGAACTCATGTCCAATTTAGCCATGAGATGCATGTTTGCAAGGCAGAGTCTGAGGAACACCAGTTAAATGATGCTCAATGAGTCTCTTTAAAAACAAACAAACCCCAACAAAAAACCCAAAGCAACCCAACACAAAAAGACCAAAACCAAACCAACAACAAAAAACCCCCTTTAGATGACACTTGATTTTTTTATGCTGTGAGAGGAAGCTTACAATGTACATGCTGTTTGTTTTTGTAGTTTTAAAAAAGTTTTGGCAGTTCTCATTTTGTAACAAAGGAGTTGTGATAAAGCATTTGTCATCTTTTTCTTTCTTTCTCTCTCCTAGGGTCTGCAAGCAGCTCAGAAGGAAGCTCAGATCAAAGTTCTTGAGGGACGCCTGAAGCAGACAGAAATTACGAGTGCTACTCAAAATCAATTGCTGTTTCATATGCTAAAAGAAAAAGCTGAGTTAAACCCTGAACTTGATGCTTTGCTGGGTCATGCTTTGCAAGGTAATTTTGTCATTTTATGTTCTGAATAGTCAGCTGCATGTCATGTTTGCCTTCCATGCATGCTGTACTGGGCATTCTAAGCTGTTTCTTTTCTGAATAGATGCTGTATTTTAACATCTAGTACTTAAACTCTGTTTCACAATTGAGGTGCATGTATGTAATTTTTAAGTATATCCCCACAGCAGCGAAACGCAGGGAATAGAGAAGTGGTTTTTTATTATCGAGACTTTTTAAATTTAAATAATCTGCTTGTTATTTTTACAGAAGTGTAGGTATTTACAATTTGGTATGGTTTTAACTTCTGAATGTGAAGTTCTAAATATGCTATCCTGTTCAATCACCATATGTTAGTGATTTTGAAAGTGGCATCGTATGTCTGTTACGGCATCTATTCTACTTATCGTGAGGTGATATTAAGAAAAATTCAGAATACGTTTGGGTACTTTTGTTTTATTTCTTTTTGTAAATGGATATGTTTTGATTGGAGTGTTGCTTTTGTTTCCTTGTTGCTGTTATTTACACAGACCTAGATAGCATACCACTTGGTAAGTATGTTTAGCTTTCTGTGTACTGTACAGCTGCATGAGTTACTAATTAATTCATGTTCACTAACTGGTGCATCTTAGAATTTGTGAGTGTGAAGTCTGCATGAACTGTTCTGTAAATGTACTCATTATCATGAGCTTACAGAGCATTTTATCCTTTCTGAAACCACCCATAGCCCTCATGTTAGTTAGATTTGTCAGGTGAGAAATGAACACAGTAAGCAGAGGTGTATTTCAAATTTATGACTTGCTGCTTATGAAACTGTAGTGCATTCAGACTACATAAAGCTATTTCAAGATATGCTACTACTGTAGTTGTGACAAATTCTGCCCATCTTTTTAGGTCTGAAAAAAGTAATTCTTAACAGGCAGGTCATTTTTAACCTTTTGCAGGTAGCTCAATTTGTAGTGTAAATATGGTACAGAAGGCAGAATACATCTCACTTTTTCAACTGGGTTTAGTTACTAGCTTCGCTGATTTTGAGGCAATGAGTCACTTGTTGCTTTTAAATGATTCCCAAATAAATTACGCTTATTTTGTCCCCTTGCTTCTAGCCACAAAATTGGCTGTATTTTAAACTTGAAAAGAGTATTCCTGATGTCAGTAACAATTCCTCTTATATTGTCTTGTGTTACTTCTAATCCCATCATGCTCTCCTGTGCTAGTTTGCATAGGCGTCTGAAACATTTCAAAAGCACAAGGACTGCCTGAAAGTGTATATAGATCATCATCTGGTGTAACCTGTGAGAACTGTGCCAGCGTCCTGACAGGTGACACCTGAAGATCTGTCTCTGGGCATCTTGCTGCATACAGCTAGTATACGTTCAGGAACCTCAATGGTTATTAATATCAGCGTGTATCTAAAATAGACCCTTAATGTGTGTGCATGTGTGTGTTCACCCCTGTTGGAATGAGAGCAATGTTTCTCCAGCCAGGAAGTTAGCATTGCATTTTCTTTAGGTCTGGACAGGCTTTCAGGTATTAACAGCATCTGGAGCAGTGGAAAGGCATTTGTTAAATAGATTGAAACGATAGCTCTATCATCAACATTTTGTAGAGTACCTTATTAAAAAAAGCTTTTTGACACTTCGCAAGCATGAACTGAGGCTTTTAAAGCACCTGTGCCACTCAAGACTATGCTAACACTTTATAGGTAGGAAACTTCACTGTGGGTGTATCTGCTGAATATGCCATACTAACCTCAGTCCACACTGAACCCCAAACTGCTGACAGTCTGTGCTTTGCAGCTTACCAGGGGCTAAACCTTTTGAGCTGCAGGGAGTCCAGACATGGTTGTAGTGAGGCTTTGAGGCTGGGACTGCCAGCTGGTCAGCAGGGACTCTGTTGGTGAGGGGCCTCCCTGATAACCTGACACAATTCCCAGGGGTGGAAGTGTGAGTGGTAGCTGGTACCGAGACCAGTTTCACCAGGCAGCCTGACAGCTTGGTGGCAGTACCCAGCCAGCCCCATCCCAAGCAGAGGGGTTGAACTTCCAAGGTCCTTGTGAGCTGCTCCTTTGATGCCTACTTTCAGCTCAGATATCTTCAAAAGTTCTTAGACATTTGAATACACTTGGCTCAAAGTTTGGGCGTTCCCCAGTGTAGTTGTGCACTTACATTCAAGCACAGACTTAAGTGTTTAGTTTGCAGCAAAGCACTTCACAGGCTCAGGTTTTGACCCTCAGAATGGGGTTTGAATGCCCACCTGCCTTGTGTGTGTATGAACCAGCTGCCATTCGCTGCCCGTCTGCTCTTGTGAAGAGTTAACCTGACGACAAAGCTGAGTCCTGAAGTGTTGCTGGAGTGAATCCTTGCTCGAGAATTGTAGGAGCTGCTTTTCCTTCCCATCTGTGACATCTGGACATTCATGGATGTGGCTCACAGCCATGTATGTTTGGATCTCGAGAGGGCTGGTCAAATGTCCTCTGGATGAACTGTGCTGGTGTACTGCATTGTACTGGTACTGTCCAGTTGCCTCTGCATGGGGATGAAGTCAAGACATCAGAACCCCTCTCCACTGTTCTTCAATCACTGGTGTATTAGCGGTCATCTCAGCTGCTCCTTGCAAGCTGTTACTGCCTTTACTAACTTCATTGCCCCTTTCATCTCTTCTCACTCAGGCCTTCTTGCAGAATCTCACTCTTCTGGCTCTTCTCGTTTCTTTTTGTTGATTCTGTGTGCTGGTTTCTACCTGCGGGCTTTGTGTAGTCTTCCTGTGCTGAATTGCAGGCAAACTGAAGAAAAACATCAATACTTGTCAGGTCAAATTAGAGTGAGCTTACAAATAAAATCTCATCTTTTGTGGTTAGCCCACACTTCCTACTTTGTTGCCTGTGAAAGTTGATTGCAGGTTCTTTGAGAATAGGATGAAGTAATATCAACCTAATATGAATCTTTTATTAAACAAAAATGAATTTATTTTATTGACACTGCTTTTGTGCCTTGCTAGACGGAGCAGTACTCTAGATCCCCTCTTCTGCAGAAGACATACAATAATAACTTGTATAGAAAAGGTTTAATGTTGGCTCAGATCCAGGATGGAACAAAAAGAAAGTTCGGAGTGGTATTCGTGTGACTCAGCTTTCTTTATAATATTGTTGTATTTCTGGTAATTAAGGTTACGGTGTTAACACTGATACAGCAGTTGAGTACCTCTGAAGTGCATTGTTGGTGTTAGATAGATGTACGGTTTTGACTTTTTCAGGAAACATTTTTAGATCTGGCATAAACAAGAAGGCAGCATTTTCCTTTCCTTTCCTTTTCTCCATTCCTTCTCATGACTGAACTGGAGACTATCTTGCCTTCCTTTCTCCAAAGCCTGAACTTGCACTTAAGACAGGTTTGTCTGTGTATATGTATTAATACAGGTACCAAATACATTGGTTCTGTGCATTACAAATGGTATCTGCTTTCTGTCAGAAATTAAGTAAATAAACTTAAAGCATCTCTAATAATGAAGAGATGTAACAGAATGTCTTTAGAAAATGAATTAATCCTTAAAATTTCATCAGTATGTTAAAAAATTAGGGACTTTGCTTGCAGGAATGTATCACCTCTGTCGTTAAACAATGCTTAAAATGTATTATTAGAATAACATACAGGTTAGGGGATTTGGTTTCCCAGCAGTTTGGAATTGTTTGTACCTGTGCCCTGGACTGGTAAATGTTTTGCACCATTTGCATGCAGCCATGTAACTCTGATGATTGACAGTGTTAGTGCTGGTTTTGTCTTCCACAGACAGGTTTGGGTACCCATTTTTCTTCAGGAACATTTCTATTGAACAGCTTCATTTTACAATTAATCTCTTTTTAGGAAGCAGTTCTGTAGTATTAAATGGTGGCATCATCCTGTTTTGAAACCTATGTGCTTATATACTAATAAAGTGCTTGCTTCTTGTCAACCCAAAGGGTACCATTCTGTATAAGTCAGCTAGCTAGAAATATTTTTTCATTATAACCAAGCTGATTCTGACTTAGAGCAAGATGATTATAAAAAAAAAAGGAGAAAGAGACATCCTTACTGTCCATTGAGTTACATCCTGTCTCTTCCAGGTCTTGCAGTTAATTTCCTTTGTTTTTTCTTCTTTCTTCCAGATTTCCCTCTAGAATTTATTTCCAGTTTTCTGTCATCCCTGTTCCTCTCCTACAATAAGTAGAGGGCTACATTTGACACAGTATGCCTAGGTGTATGATTTATTTAGATTGTATGAAAAAACTTATTTTAGATACCAGGAAAACTCAATGGGCACTGGCTAGCAAATAGTCAAGGTATTTTTAAAATTCCTGGCTTTTGTATGCTGTTCACCTACATTAAACATTGTCTGGGCTGTTTAGTACAGCACTTAAAACCTTCATGTCCTGTTGCAGATGGTCAGACTAACATTATTCTTTTTCCAAATGTTCTAGAAAATCTGGAAGATAGTACTGATGAGGATGCCCCATTGCATAGTCCTGGGACAGAAGGAAGGTAAGCATCTTTAACAGGTAACTGTATTTGCTTCTAGAAAAACTACTGTAACTTCCTCTTTCTGTAAACACATCATGTATCTACCTATTAGAAGATACTTTTGACATTGTTTTGTTCCATATTGCCCCGTTTTAGTAGAAAGAAGTATCAAATAAAAATATACGTTGTGTAAAAACAGGATTATTTTCTTTCTAACGGTGATGCAATTTTTCTTTTAGTTCATTATCTTCAGATCTTTTGAAGCTTTGTGGTGAAGTCAAAACCAAAAGCAAGGTAGGCTGTACAATGATGATGATGATAATTCATGCTTCAATGGCACCTTTTGGGGAATGCTCTTTCTTTGCTCTAGACACAATGAATGAAGACATAAAAAATGTGTACTGACATACTGTTCATGTGATTTGTATGTAGTATGCTTTTGTGTGATACTGCTCTCTGAGAAGCAATGATAAAAATGTTAAATGTACTTTTTCAATATTTTGTGGTTGAATTTCAGAGAGAGATGTGTTTTTTCAATTTCTTGCACTTCAAACTGGGGTAGATTTGCAATTTATTATTAGTCTGCACTTCAGTGTTAATGCCAGTGGTAAAGGTGAACATGCTTATTGTTTGTAATTTGCTTCTGTGGTCATAGAAATGTAAAGGAAGTTTATAAAATAAATAGAAGTTTGACCTCCAGGCTTTTAATTACAGTTAGCTTCGGAGGAATGTATCTCGGCTGGCTGCAGTTTTACATTAATGGCAGTGGGAACTGGAAATATGCACAATGATTGCAATTTTGCTCCTGCAAACCAAGTTTTCAAAGTAAATAGGAGCATAGTGTCCACTGTTCTAACTACAGTCGGGTTTGTAGGAACATATCTAGGTTGGCTCTTCATTACTGGTAGCATTCATTAGCATGCAGCTCTTTTGGGCAGGTAAGCTGAGTGAGTTTGGTCTGAAAATCTTGGCATAAAATAAACATATCCTTTTTGTAATGGCTCTGTTCAGACTAGACTTTGTTTCCCCCAGTGGCCTTTCTTTCCTGGAAGCATAGATTTTAATTTCACAGCATCATCACACCTAACATGTATGATCAGCTTTTTAAGAATGACTGTGTTGCACAAAGCTTGGCTCCTTTGTGAGTTTTTCTGTTGTTTTCAAACTGTTGAAATGCTGAGTGAATCTTAATTCATGTTGGCCTAAACTGCTTTTGAAGTGACATAAATTAAGTAAGAAGCAGAGTTTTTATATTAAGAAGAATATAAATGTATTTATACTGAAGAAGCATCAGTATAAAAAGTCATGACTATGTAATTGTAGCTATTAAATACACATTTTGCTTTATTCCTCTACTTTATAACATTTCATTTGGACAAACCTTAGAAGAGTAATATTGTACTCCTGTAGTATTGACAGGCACTTGTAGTTGCTTGAAAGGATATCCTTGGAAACCAGTTGTCAAACGAGTGTTTCATGCTGTTGAATTTGACTTGCCTCCTCTGAAACGGTTGCCAAAGAGTAGGGTGAGCTCCTTGGTTTAGTTTCCAAAGGTAGTTGCCAAGTGAATTAAGGGGATGCTAATAAGAAGGTTAAATGTAGCACTCTTGACACATACCATGAATTGTTTAAGTTACAGCTTGTTTTTTATTTGTCTCTAGGCCCGCCGGAGGACCACTACCCAGATGGAATTGCTGTATGCAGACAGCAGTGATTTAGTCTCTGACATCAGTGCTGCAGACTCTACTTTGGCTGGCCCTCTTGCAGCAGTTGCAGAAACCCAAGAAAGTGGGATGGCTGCTGACACAAATGACACTTCTGCTAGGGACAGAGAGTTTATTCCCCCGTCATCTGGCTTACCTTCTAAGATAGGCAGCATGTAAGTTTGGCCATGCTGTACTAATTATCCTTTGCTCTTAAAAAATGCATGTTGCCAATGTCTTGTCATCTGTTATTTTAACTTTACAAAGAAGGTTGATGTACTTGAAGCTTACTAAATAATACTGACAAAGCTCTTCCTTCTTTTCTACCATCACCACTCTAGAAAGTATAAATGCACTGTTTTAAGTAATGTGTTTCTTACTGAAGATAGGAGTTATGTTAAGTTGCTTTGTCACAGTAAAATTATTGTAGCCTTTTTTCTAAGTAGTGGGAAAAATCCACCTAGTTCCTTGGACACTTTGCTCTCTTAGTGCTGTGGGAAATACACATTCTAGGGAAATAGTGGGATTCTGCTTAGAACAGCAGAGATTGGGAAAAAAACCACCACCCCACACCCCCAAACCCAACTGAAAAACGTTCTATAATGTAGTAATAGTATCTGTCTATGGTCCTAACTATTAGATAAAATCCTTCTGAGAGTCATCTTGTGTGGACCATATTTAAAATGAAAGAATCTATACAATAATAGAGCATACAAATCAAAAGTTGCAAGAAACATGTTGGTTATTATGAATCCTCAAAACTCCTTCCCATTTGCAGGGTTGCATTTACCTGCAGAACAGTTTTACTAATTGAAAGTATTACTTGGTGCCAAATAGAAGTAAAAATACCTTTTTTTGTCTTTTTACTTTGGTGCCAGCAGGTTTTTCTCACATGCACTCTTTTTTCACTTGTTCTTGCTGTTGTTTTTGTATCTATCAATATCACTGTTGGTTATTAGCCATTCACTGCTAGACACCCTTTTCTTGGCTTTTTAGGTGCTAGCTCCTATATTGCACAAACTCCTGTGTAAACTGAATGCGCTTGCCACATTCAGTGATACGGAAAAACTGTATCCCATAGCTCTCGTCATGTTACAGATTCTGGAATTATGCGTCTTTCACTATCTGTCTTATTTGCATAATATTTTTACAGCAATCTTCATCTAATGTACATTTGCAATTTGTATTATTTTTACCATGTATTTCCAGCATGTGCTTGAGGTGGCAATCATGAACAGTAAAACACTGCTGACAGCAATTATTAACCCATGCTGATGGCTTCAGCGCATTTCACAATAGAGTCTGCTTGGAAAGAATGCTTTTGGGGGGGAATGGTAGGTGGAGAAAACCCGCTAGTTTCAGCATTAGTGTGAGATCACTTGAGACTTTTGAAGCTTCAAGATTTAAAACGTCAAGTGTTATGACCTGGCATCCAAGACTCAGGTAATACCAACTTTTGCCTCACTCCGTATTCTAGAATGTATCTATTTATGAAACTCAGACAACAACGAGGCAAAACAGGATTTTACAAAAACTGCGTTCTGTGAGCATTATTATTACATATTGCCAGTAAATCGGTTCAATCAGCGTAGGCTTGCCACGTATGTTTGGTTTGTTATTGATTGTGTGTTAGCAAATACCTGACCACATTCCATCTGCAGTGACTTTCTCACTGTCATTAAGATGCTTTTTCAAAACCAGAACTCAGTTAACTTTATGCAGTATTTCTATTTTTGCTGGTTATTGTTGAAGAAAGGTTGTCTGAGCTATCTGGTCTTCCTACGTGGGCCTGTGGTGCCATCATACCTCTTGTAATAAAATACATTCTTCTGGAGCAGTGTGTCATCTCATCTGCAATAAATATTGTCTCCCTTGTGCATTCAGAGATGAAGGAGCAGTAACAGGGATCCAAAATATGCATTCTTTGGAAGCGACAGAAATTGGTTACATTCTTAGGTGCAAATTTAGGTGTCTGCACATGAACAAACTGCTTCACTCTGGAAGCCCCTCATTTTTCTCAGATCTGTGGTGAATTAGAGACGAACCAAAATGCACGGGGCCAACAGTTAGTTTGGTTGGAATTCTGTTTTACAAAGTTGGCTGGTGCCATTGTCCTTTGATATGCTCAGCTCATCTACAGCAGCCTCTTTGGGGTAGAGTGGTTTTCTGTAGGTCTTGTGACAGCTCTGTTCAGATGTCTGATATGCTGGGACATCTTAAAGGGCACTGGAAAGTTGTACCAGGTGTCTGTCTTGCTCCTTTTCATTCAGGTTGTTGACATCATGCACCTGTTTTTTACATCTATGCTTAGGGAGCTCATTCCAGTGAGACTGCTGCATCTTCATAATACCTGCATTTCCAGGCTTTCCAAAAGAATTGATAATATAATCATGCTCTTTACACCTTATTCTGAGGATGTACCACTGTGGAGTCAAAGATGGAAGGCTCAAGGGGCAGGCAGAGAGTAAGCAACATGGAGCTTGGCTCCATGGGCAGCCTTGGCAGTGCAGACTATAACCCTGGTTTGTCATCCTTGCTGAAAGATACAGCTATCAGGCTGATCATAGGATTTGCCTTGTGACCCCAGGACTTTGGCATTCCTAAAGGCGTACTGGTCCAGCATAAGGAAAGGGAA
>NW_010246801.1:47314-47748 GCF_000690775.1 Eurypyga helias
CCACATCTTTTTCTTTGCAGAATATGCCTAGAGGTAAGGGAGCCCTGCAGAGAAAGGGTGTTCTGGCCTTGAGTGAATTGAACCCACCTTGTCTTTCTATCACCTTTTATCTGAATGTGGTGAAATGATGACATCTGGGTGTCAGCACTGATGTTGCACTCTTGATATTTTCACTATTTTTAATGGAGGGTGAAAGGTTGGGGGAAAGACCACAGTGACTGTGAGCTGGAATTATTTTCGAGAAGGAACTAGAGAGATCAAGGAGGGATGGAAAGCAAGGAAGAAGCGAAGGGGGTATGAAAAGAAGCAGTGTTATAATAGTCAGGCTGGCAATGGGAAATCATAGAATGGTTTGGAAGGGACCTTAAAGACCATCTAGTTCCAACGCCGCTGCCATGGGCAGGGACACTCTCCAATAGAGCAGGGTGCTCCAA
>NW_010246801.1:47837-49572 GCF_000690775.1 Eurypyga helias
CTGGAGCCTTCTCTTCTCCAGGCTGAACAAGTCCAACTCTCTCAGCCTGTCCCCATAGCAGAGGTGCTCCAGCCCTCTGAGCATCTTCATGGCCTCCTCTGGACTCGCTCCAACCGGTCTATATCCTTCTGATGTTGAGGGCTCCACAGCTGGACGCAGCACTCCAGGTGGGGTCTCACGAGAGCAGAATACAGGGGCAGAATCCCCTCCCTCGACCTGCTGGCCACACTTCTCCTGATACAGCCCAGGATACAGTTGGCTTTCTGGGCTGCCAGCGCACACTGCCGGCTCATGTTCAGCTTTTCATCCACCAGTACCCCCAAGTCCTTCTCCTCAGAGCTGCTCTCTATCCATTCTCCACCCAGCCTGTGCCTGTGCTTGGGATTGCCCCGTCACAGGTGCAGGACCTTGCACTTGGCCTTGTTGAACTCCATGAGGTTGGCAGTGGCCCACCTCTCCAGCTTGTCCAGGTCCCTCTGGATGGCATCCCTTCCCTCCAGCGTGTCAACCCACACAAAATCTATGACCGTAGATTTCCTTTGCACATTCAGTATCTGCCTCTTCCTATGCTGATGAACTGTGAAAGTTAATAAACTTGGTGTATTTTTATATTAAACTGTGAGAACACATTTGGAGTCTATAGATTAAAGAGAGACAATAATAGATTAAGCACGTTCTGAAATTTGAAATCTGAGTAGGAGAGCCACAACTAACTTAAGAAAAGCAAGTTTGTAATGGGCCTTAAAGTAAGGTAATAATTCCTCTTGCTTTAGTTCTAGACAGACATCCCTGTCAGAGAAGAAGATACCTGAGCCTTCACCTTTAGCAAAGAGAAAATCCTATGAGAAAACAATGGAAAAGACAAAGGCAAAAGAACAGAAACTGTAAGATTCTTTTAAATTTATTTTCTCTGAAATAATGTAAATCTCGGTGTATTTTCTTGAATAATAAATATATATTTTTCTATTTCTTTAATTCTAGGACAGTTTGTACTGTTGGCACTGAAATTATGCACTGTTCAACTTGTGTGGGGTTTTTTTCCAGTGTTTTTTCTTGTACAAAATAACTCGGGAGCAGAGCTCTGAAAAAATGTCCTTTGAAGGGTTTGCAAATGACTCGTTTGTGTTTGTTTAAATCGAAGTCATCAGTTTCTCTAAGAAACTGCAGTTTTATAAGATTTCATTTTACATATGTGTGTTTTCTGCTTGGAACTTTCACTGTTAGCACATGAACTTTCAATGTTGTGCCACCTTGCACTCTGCAGCAGTTTGTAGTCTTACTACCTTCTCTGGGAAACATTTGTAGCTAGCATTATAATTTTGTTCGCTTAAGAAAAGCGCATCTAACATTTGAGGCATATTGCATTTAACTTCTCTAACCATTCATAACCTTTTAAAGAAGATGTTCTTTTTTTCTTGTAGCTCAGATTCTGGAGCCCCAGAGGCTAGTCTGTCACCTCCTACTTCCCCACCAAGCCGGCCCCGTAATGAAATGAATGTTTTTAGTCGTCTTACTGTTTCTCAGGGAAACACGTCAGTTCAGAAAAAAAGTAAGTCGCAAAGCCTCAGTCCCCAACCAGGGAATTGCAAAGTGCACTCAGTGTAGTATCTGTTAGATATTTTGCCTTTCTCCTGAAAGAGGAGACATTTCTTGTGTTTTCATGTAGCTTTCGAAGAAAATATTTGAAAATTCCATTGAACCATTGTAAAAATTCAAGAAAATCAATTTCCTGCTG
>NW_010246801.1:49608-52952 GCF_000690775.1 Eurypyga helias
TATGTCTGGTATTTGTAGTTTTAAACCCAAAATAGAAAAGAATGGTAGAAACCTTAGATGTATGTGTATTTGTGTGCATGTTTACACTTGAAAGTAGGATTATCTGACAATTTAAGAAATAGTGCTTTTGACAGTTATCCCGTTACTCCAGCGTTATTCCGAGCACTGTCACAACAGCACCACAGAGGATAGGATGTTGAAATGGCTAGAACAGAGTTGTTCAGAGATTATCCAGATTATTGAACTGACTGACTTTAGGAGGTGATCTGGAGGAGCAGATGATATTCATACCTTCTTCAGAAGTAGAAGAGCTCATTTTCCTGGCATGTTAGGCCTCTCTTTCTGTAGCAGCCTTACAGACTGCAGTGGACTTGACTTCAGCAAAGGATCTTTATGTGTCAGTACTGATACTACCACAATGCAGCACTTACGAACTGCAACTCAGAATAAACCTTTAGCTCTGACTCCAGCAAGATAAGAAATTGTTCTTGTCTGTTACACTGCTGGTTTATTAAAAAAATGGCTTTTTTCAGTGGTCTGCAGTCACCAGGCAGTAGCTTGCAAGGCTTTCAGTAGTTCAGCTGTGCTTGTAACTTCTTTATCTTAGCTACGTTACCTTTATCTTATTGCGAACTCCCACCTAATCCTTTTCATTTTCTCTGGACTCTGAAGTCAAATTGAAATTGCTGAATCTGTTTGATTTGAGTTGAAAATGAAGGACATCTTAAGACATACTGCAAATGTTCATGTCTGGGGTGGCGGTGGGTGGGGATTTTTTTTTTCTTGCTATGTGGTTTTTTGTTTTTTATTTTTAAACACTTTCAAAAATGAGAAGTGAAGGACTTTGAACTCAGGATCGTTTGCAGATTTCTGTTCTTATTTCAGTGGGCTATCAATATGTTTAATATTTCTATTTTTATGATTAACATTTTACATGTTTCTTCTACACTTAACAGGCATTGATCTTCAGATTTTTTTTCCTTTTCATATTTTCAACAAGCACTATGTTACAGAGCTTAAATTCTGCATCCATCTTCTTTTACTTTGTTGCCTTTGCCTTCTTTAAGAAAATGTTGGGGAAATAAGAAATGGCTCAGCTGTGTTACTCAGCTTCTTGGGCTGAGACAGTCTATCTGTGTAACTTACTGCTGAGAGTGCTATTTTAAGATTATTATTCTGCTCCCCTCCCCACCCCATATTATCACGGGTTTAAGGTCTACCCTGCGCAATGCTGCATACTGTATGTGGATTTGCATTGCTTTTCTGAACTGGCCGTGCTGTTGTTTGTTCTTCTCATATGGAGGCTTTAGTTTGCTGATACCTATATTCTTTCTCCTCACAATTCCACCACTGTTGATTGTAGGTCTGATGAAAGTGATTCCTCTCTGTCGGAGGTACACAGGTACTCTCTCTTTCTCTTTTCTGTTTTCTTGGCATCTCTCACTGAAGTTACTCCAGTTCTTAGGAAATTTCATTTTGCTGCATGAATTTTCCTGATACTTTGTGCACTGAATCACTTTTGCTTTTGCCAGAAGCTTAAAAATCTGAAATTTTGGTCAAGCATGTCTTCTTCTTTTTTAGGGTGTTCTTTATCATTGTTGAGCATGTAATTTTTTTTCATTTTAAATGAAGTGTGGTATAAACCTTTCCTTGGACATATTCTTTCTCTCTTTGTTTTCTTTAAAAAGAGGAGCAGACACTGTCTTAGGTTTTATATGCTTCTCTCTTTCTTTTTGTTTTTTCTTGTTCAGTTGTATGCTTTGGTCACTAAAAATTTAATCCCAGCATAAATAAAAATGAGTGTGTGTTTTATTAAGTCTTTCTGAAGAATTCACAGTGGCTTAAGAGATGAAAGAAATGTCCCCCCTCGTGTTCCTAAAGTGTGGCTTAGGATTTTGGTACTCAGTGAAAAATTAGTTTATCAAGAGAAGGGTACTCAAAGGGCTACTACTGATGATGTGATTGTGGCTTTGTCTGGTCATTGTAGCAGTCATAGCACTTTTTGTCTGTAGATTTCAGAGCGTTGCACATGGGTAGATAAATAGCTCCAGGACATGTGTTTTACATGGCTTGACAAGGGAATGAGTGCCTGAGAGCAGCAGTAGGAATAACACAGTCTAGAAGCAGCGTGATCCAGTGGGAATGCTACAGAGAAAACCATTTTTTTGTGTGTGTGGTGTTGGAAAAAAAAGCATAGAGGCCTAAATTAATAATAATAAAGTAAATTGTTCCTGTACTCTTGAAAACATAAAAAGGTGCAGGTGGAAAGGTGAATGCCTTTCCAAAACGAAGAAGTGGATATCAAGCAATTTAAGGCAATATTAATATTAAGAAAATCTATAAAACGATTGTGGAGGAGTAATGAATTATATGAATGAGGATCTCTGGAGCAATAAAAATGTATAAAATAATAATTTCTAAGGCCATACTAGATAAACTAGCTAATTGTCACAAACTTAGATAGTATCAGGACTTTTTCCTTCCTGTAGCAAGCTTGTGGACAATATTATGGAATTTTCACTTATTCCTAAAGCATCTGACATACTTTTTTTTTTCTTTTTTAATGTGAGACAGGGCTATGACTTAGTTCCTTTTTGTCAGAGTTACGTGTGTAATCCCCAGAAGAGCACGACAGCTTCAACTTCAAGCTGGCCAGGTCACAGGGTTGTGTTCCTGTTTGTGGGCATTACCTAGAGGCTTTTCTAAATTTCATAGGAATTAGTGGGGTCCGTGTGTGTGTGCAGTTGTGTGCATGGGATTTTAGACTGCTATGTAATTTTTACTCGGTCATGAACTATGGGTGTTTTCAGGCTGAGTCACAGTCTTTTGGCAGCACCACAGAACTAGCTACCAATCCCCAGGAGGATTGCTCTGGGGTATCTCTACTCCAACCATACTCCCCTTTAGCCCTTTGAGTACAAGTGTGGCATTGGGTATGGGGTGCAGTAGGAACCTTCTTCAGGCACACAAGTTAGCAGCAGTTCTCCAAGCCTGCCCGTAGAAGGCAGTTGATGTGAAATGCCTCCTGAGTTTGGAATTGGCAGTGTACATCCCGTTTGCTCCCTTTTTCAGATGTGCTATTTAGATTAGGATGTCTTTATGAAATTTGCAGGCTTAAGGCTGGTCCTAGGCATCCAGGAGCTTTAAGCATCCTGGTTCTTTCAGCATTACGCAGACTTGCCCATGTATGCAACATTCAGTGCCTTGTCTTTCATTTGTTTTTGTATGTGATTTCCTTTAACTGGTAGCCCAGAGTTGACCCTTGTTGAAGCTAACCCTTACATAGTTTATGAAAGGCTGTTCTGTCCTCACATGTAAGAAAATTAGATTAACTTTTTTCCCTA
>NW_010246801.1:52983-58285 GCF_000690775.1 Eurypyga helias
AAATCTATTTTATCTATGTCTATTACTGTGCCCAACTCACATTCTCTTCTTTTCTTTAGGGGGATAATTAACCCATTCCCTGCTTCAAAATACATTCGATCATCCCCGCTCCAGTGCATTTATACAGCTGAAGGACATACCAAGGCCGTGCTTTGTGTTGATGCAACTGATGATCTTCTCTTCACTGGATCTAAAGGTTGGGCAAGCTCCACGCATCTGTGCTGCCTACAGAGGCTGCTGTAACAACGTGGGGCAACGTGGTTTTTTGGGGTTTTTTTTGTTTTTCTTCTTGAAGCATCAAAGCTAAGGTGAACTGGAGTGGTGGCTGGGAAGGCGTTAACACCTGCTGACAGGGAGAGTCTCCTTTTCACTAGTTCACGTTACGAATAAACTCTGAAATTTCAGGGCATCATTTTTATCCCCATAGAGGTAACCCCATCGGATGCAGGGCTTCCACTGCTAATATTCAGGGATGGTTTCCATGGCAATTCTACTACCTGGCTGTTAAAAACACCAAGACACACTGAATTGGCAAACTTTTGGTCCTATAAGTTTTGAGCCAATGTTTTGGCATTTGTGCCAGTGTATACAAATGCAAAAAAATGGACAAGTGTTTCGTTTCTGTGAATGTTGTCTAGTTGATTTTTTATCGACATTTTTAATTTAGTAGCTATATGAGGAGAAAAAGGCTTTTTTTAATTTTACATCTAGATTTGTGTTCTAAAGGTGGGGGTTGGGTTTGCTTTGTTTTTAACATATGGATGCATGCAGATGTTGAAAATATTTGCTTACCCTTGTCATATGCTAGATTCCCATACTTAAGGAAGAATTTTTCCTGTATGCATTCTAGGAGGGGAAAAGTTTACCAAGTACAGTTGTACTCAAGGGTGGACAGCTGTTTAACTAAATAAGGTTAAATCTTTTGGAAATTGTTGCTGAAGCAGAAAGGCTCAGCTCACCAACGTCACATAACACCAGCAGCCAGTACCAATTCAGGAGTGCCAATAAGCTTTGAGGTGCATTGTGGATATTGGGCTTTGGCCTTGATACTTGGCATTTTTAAATTGGCTGACATTTCTTGGTACACTTACCTTCTTCATGCTATTATAACTACTGTCTGCATGTGAAGCTTTGTCTTCATCCTCCCAGTATTTATTCCAGTAAAAAGGTACTTCTGAAATATATGGAGTGGTATAGACATGGTACAACAAGGAAAGTCTCCTGTGCTCTCTTTGTGTTGCAAAATTCTTGCAAACATCTGTGTTTGGGATTTTAGTACACAAAAGGTCGAGTATTTAAATTCCTTTGCTATTGAATGAAAACTGTGACTAAACCACTTACACTGGGCTGTTCAGAGGCTCCTAAAGCACGAATCACTTCTCACCTTTGTAGTTTTGTTATGGCAGTCAATAGTCTGTTGTGCTTAGCCTCAAAGCCCCTCTTGAGCTATCTTCTTGATGAAGAATTGTTGCATTAAAAAGTGGGTACTTCTCTTGATCTGTCATCATCCAAACTTTACAGCCTTTAAATTGTATATTCACTTTCCCTGAGGAGGTATTTTGTCCTTTTAAAATGCTATAGGAACTAATATGCACATCTTGTACACACAACACTAGTGATTAATCATGCTTAGTTTTGATGATGTTTGATGATGCCCAAGTGTATTCTTTAAGACTTATTTAATTTAGCTGTTTTTCTGCAGTGCCTACCTAAATGGAGGGATATGTGTGAGTGAAAATAAATGCACATACTTTATTTTAGATACCTGTTTTTCCAAAACTCAGTAATCTTATCTGTGTGGTGGGTTTTGTTGTTGTTGTTTTTTTAATTATTCTTTTCCTCTATTGGTTTGTCTTTATTTAGATCGTACCTGTAAAGTCTGGAATCTGGTAACTGGACAAGAGATTATGTCTCTAGGGGGTCACCCAAACAATGTTGTTTCAATAAAATACTGCAACTACACTAGCCTGGTCTTCACAGTCTCAACCTCCTATATCAAGGTGTGGGATATCAGAGATTCCGCCAAGTGTATTCGGACGCTGACGTAAGTATTGTAAACCTAAAATGCGAAGAGTTTAAAGGAGTCTTAATTTAGATAAATGTTACTATATTTCATTCAATAGTGCAGCACTGTGTAATTAGAGTTCACTGTTTTCTGGGGCTGGAAGCTTTCTTTACATGTTCAGGCTAAGTCAGTATGGGATAGTGGTAATATGTGGAAACACGAAACAATTTACTTTCATACCTATAGTGTTTTATGAAATGTTCAGTGTTCATAATGGGCTTATAGCCTTTTTCCTCAGGTAAACTGATTTGTTTTTAAACACTATGCAAAGTAGGGCGAACATAATGTCTGGCTTCTTTTTTTATTTGGTCCTTCCTCCCTGTACTCAGGTCTTCGGGCCAAGCGATGCCTGGTGATGTGTGTTCAGGAAGTACTAACAGAACAGTCACTATCCCAGCTGGAGAGAACCAGATCAATCAGATTGCACTAAATCCAACTGGCACATTCCTCTACGCAGCTGCTGGAAACTCAGTGAGGATGTGGGACCTGAAAAGGTACTGAACCCTGTCATGGAACGAGTGATGCACTTCACTCCCGAGGGAGAAGCAACAATGTATTTTATTGGTGTAAAACAGTGAGTTAACAAAGTCCACTGGTAAATTTTTTCAGTAAAAATGTCTGGAAAAACACAAGGTTTTGTTTAAGACAAGCACTATAAAACAGACTCTTGTAGGGTGACAGATGCATGAATCCTGACTAGTAATTGTTGATGAGATGATGAAAGCCAGTTGATGAAATATAACATGGGACTGTGGTAGCCACACTATAGTAGTCCTTTTCCAAACAGAACCTGCACCCAAAGAGTATGTTTAAAGTACAGAGAACACTTTGAGGGGCCTGGCTTGTCTTTACTTTTAATTTTTTTAATTCTCATTTTACATAAATAGAAACTTTTGTTTATATTTAAGATACATTTAACATTTACCCATGGATGTGAGCAATAGAGTATATGTAAACTAAAGGATGTATAGGGAAGACCTAGCAGAAAATATAAAGATACATTCTGGTAGAAACTCTGCTATAGACTGTATTAGATATACAGAAGAATAACAAGTCCTATTTTTTTCTCTTATTCTTGAAGGTTTCAGTCTACAGGAAAGCTAACTGGTCACCAGGGTCCTGTTATGTGCCTTACTGTAGATCGAATTTCCAATGGACAAGATCTTATTGTCACTGGTTCAAAGGATCATTATATAAAGGTAAGCCATTAGTATTTCCTTATTCATTTTAACTCTTTACATCAGCATGGGATGCAGGCTTCAGCAGAAGTGACTCACAGCTGCATTGAAATGTGGTCGCCAAGATGGAAATCATCAATGTTAGATTATGAATAATATTCAGTCTTAATAAATACTTTACAGTGCTTTACAGTGCTGTCATGGATGGATGGTTGTCTGTAGTTAAACTTTTTCTTAATCCTCAGTAAGGTGGACATCAGCTGTATGAAGTCTTGGAAAAATATTTGTAACACCTACTCTTAAGTCACGTTTGGCTCTTGAAAGTACCTTAAGTCAGGTCTGCACTACAAAACAGAGGCACTAATTACTTCAGCAGAGACAGTCTGTGTGGTCCCCACAGAGGAGAGTCTGGGGCCGAACCCAGGCTCTGGCTTAAGTGTCAGCTGAGTTCTGAAGTGGGGAAGGAGAGAGGGGTCAGCACATCTCAGCCAAGGGACCCAGTCTATCTGGTGTATTCATTAGCACACAGGTTGCACTGAGCTGAGTTCAAAACTCAGCCAGTGGTGTTGAGCTACTATCCTGGTTCTTGGCATTGTGATTAGCTTTCTCTTTTTTTATCCTGCAATTCTTGGGTACTTGGCTGTGCACTGGGCCCTCCTCAGAAGACAGCCTGGGAGGCGGGTGCATAGCTTGATGGTTTGGCCTGTGGATTTGAATCCTATCAGCAGTTCATATGGTTAGTGGTCAGAGGGTTCTTAGGCGGTAGGGTGACAGAGAGAGGCACTCTAATAATTAATTGTCTGCACAGTTCAGCATATTGGCTTCGTTAGGAGCTACCGTCCTGGCACAGTAATGAGTGTAGAACCTCAGTGGGGACAGAAGGATGTGATCATGTAATGCAAGTTTGTCATGCTACCAGCTCACATGACAAGCCAGGAGGTGGAAGGCCGTTTGGGAAAACGTATCTGTTGACAGTCAGAGAAGTTTATCTGCCATTCTTGTGTGTTCCCTTGCTCTGGTCAGGCTACATAAATCCTGACGAGGCTGCCTGTTTCTTGACTTGCACCACTAGAACATCCAGAGATAACTTGGCCATGTGTATGTGCTGCAGAGCAGTGCATGTTCTGCGAGGTGGATGACTCCACAGTTGTTAACCGAGTAAAAACGATGACTAGTACAAAAGATCTGTATGTGTGTGGCCAGCGCAGCAGTTTGGGAATTCTCAGTGCTTCTGCACATAGGAAAGTCCACTGCGGGTGGTAGGTCTGGTCACAGACACTGCTTTCCCCTGCAACAGGAAACTACTGTCTTGTCTACTGAGCCAGGAATATTAGTCACCTTTGTCCAAGTGTCTAATTTTTCTGGTGTATCATTAAACTTTTTTGTTACAACTGGAACTGATGCATATTAACTGAATGCAGTAACTTCTAAAATACCTTTAACTCACTTAGGGTATTATTTTACACTGCCAAGCTCTCCCTTTTTTACTGCTAAGCTTATTCACTTTAAAAGGTCAATGAAGAGCAAATAATAAGGGATGAAGTCTGACATTTGCTTGTGGAACAGAGGTAGTGGTTTAAAAAGTTATGGCTCATCTGCTCCTCCTTATCTCAGTCTAACTGGGTGAGTTCTGGCTCACTACAATGCAAAACCAAACAGGGTTGCTTACGCTGCTGCTCTAGGAATAAAGACCTGATGGGATTGAATGTGACTTAAATTGTTCAAACGGCCTCAGTTAAAGAATCTGTTTTAAGACCCCATTCTTGGAGTGCAGGCGGGGAGAGAGATGTGTCTAGTCCATGGAAAGCATCAGCCTGTAATGGTATGTAACCCATGCCAAAACACCTTGCCCACAAAAATACATGGATGTCTCTTCCTGCAGCTACCTGTGCAATTGTGCCAGTGTGAGTCATGTTTCCCGTACTCACTCATGAGCTTTGTCTCTCTAGCCCACCACACAGCCTATGTATAGGCTCTTCCTTATGAAGAAACTGTGTATTTCATAACCAAGAAGTAGCACTTCTTTCCAGAGCAGTCTTTTGTGAAGTCACTGAGGCAT
>NW_010246801.1:58316-69757 GCF_000690775.1 Eurypyga helias
GAGGTGGAAGAAGAGAAAGGAGTCGTCATGGTAGATAAATTCTGTCAAATACACATCGTGATACAGTAGCCTGTAATAAGACTTTCCAGATTTTTCCCCAGAACCTGTTTGCTGCATGTCTTCCAAGCTGGTTAGATGGCGGATGATTTTGCTTAACATATTTGATCTTTTATTTATTAATTTTAGATGTTCGATGTGACTGAAGGGGCTCTTGGAAGTGTAAGTCCTACACACAATTTTGAACCTCCTCATTATGATGGCATTGAAGCCCTTGCTATTATGGGAGACAACCTTTTCAGTGGATCTAGAGATAATGGAATTAAGAAATGGGATTTGACTCAAAAAGACCTTCTTCAGGTAATGGGAAAAAAAATCCTGCAGCTAACGTGACAATCGTGCTGTAGAACAGATTTCAGACTGTGTGAATGTTTAGGCTCATACGACAACTGTTCACTTAGATGCTGATGTTTTTAATAGGGAAGGCACAGAGCACTGATCAAGAAAGAAATCGATAATGTACTTGATCTTTACACTAGCAATGCAGTTGCTTTTCTTCTCAGTGTATATAGCATCAGAAAGTTCTGATGAAGTGGTGAACCCTCTATTTTAGCTCTCAGTACGTGGGTTTCTTTTTTTACTTCAGAATTATGGCAGTATTTGCTTCCTCTGTACTTGGAAACATTGGATATCATCCTTGTCGTTGACAAGTTGGTAAATTTTGGACTGGGAACTCATTAATGATTTAGATCTACGAGGCTACATAGCATTTTCTTGTGAAGAGGGTTTACAGCCTACGCCACTCCACCCAGTCTTTTTTCAAAAAAGCTTACCCCTCAGATTTCTATTCATCTTGTTACACAAATATGGGATGTATTAATATTCAGTTTGCTGTTAGAACATATTTGCTCCAAGTTTTCATTGTAATAAAAAATAAAAAGGCGGGAGGGAGGGAGGTAGCGTTGCAAAAAGGCCCTCAAATACAGGGCAACTTTTAATTTAATTGTAGTTTGTTTGACATGGAGAACTTCGATTTTTTTTTTTTTTTTTTGGCTACTTGCTATAGGGCTGTTTCTTCTGTTAAGTCTTCTGAGAGATTGTTGAGGTAAAGATACACTTATCTAAGTTGAGGGTGTGTGAGAAATGGAAGGCAGAAAATCAAATGCCAGAAAATACTGCTGGTTTTGCAAAATTTTGGTTAGATACCAATCATATAATAATTATTGGAGGGAGGAGGAGCATATTTTTATATGTATTTAACGTGCAGACTGATAGCAAGCAAACAAATAGAATATTGAAGTTTGGGGACATGGGAGTATAATGGACTAGTCACCTTAAGAAGAAAATTTCTCTATGGGCATACTTAGTATTCCATAAATACACAAGTTTCCTTGATTGTTTTTTTCTTTTTTTAAATTGTGCAATCGAGTGCCAGTTCCTTTTCAGAATACTGCTAAGACTTCACAGTTAAAATAAAGATTCAGAAATTCACCTTCTTAGAGAAAATCTTCACTTGACCATACTGGGACACCTACCCTTATTTCTGTCTGTCTAGGGAAATGTACTAAGCAGCTTATTAGCAAAAACAGGAGGGCCACAGGAACAAGAAAGATTTTGTATTCTCACAACGGCTTTATGAAAGTTGTAAGAATCATCTTCAGTCTTGCATTTTAGGCTTATTAAAATATTATGCATTATGCATTTTTACCTTTGCAAGTAATTAAACATCACAGAGATACGGGGGCAGGGATGAAGTAGTACGTAACAGGGGACTAGTTGTATTTCTTTTCCTATTTTCATTTTGGTATATGTGCATTTCATAATTTCTGTACTTCATGTTCCCTTTTTTGTTTTAAAAGTAGAACTTAATAAAAATGATCTCACGCTTCCTTTTTTTCTTTTTATTTCTATGAAGTGTTGTGTGTTTTTCAAGGACGTGAGACTAAAGCATTTGACAAAACAATATAAATAATTTTTATTCGCTGTCTTTTTAGGGAATGAAGAATAGTGCTGTTGCTAATCGCTGGGTAGTTCAGGGTGACAGGACCACTGGAGGCCACAGAGTGCAAAGCTGGCTGGCTGGTCCAAGCAAGCCAACTTTTGTAGTTAGGTGTGGTTCCTCAAGGCCTTGCCCAGCTGAGCTTCCAAAATCTCCAGTCTTACAGATCTCAGAGCTGCTCTGGGTGCCTTGTTGTATTCCTTAAACTACTCTTGTATTAATTCCACACCTCCACCACCATATCCAGTCAGAATGTCTGTTGTTGCAACTTTCTTCTGGTGTGTACATATGACTGTTTTTAGATGAAGAAAAAAAAAAACCCTAAACCAAACCTGAAACAACAGCGCTGAGCTGCTTTGAAGGATAAATGCTAACCCTTCAACAGAGGTCCTGCTTTGGCACACATGGCTCAAGCAAGTCTGATCCTCTATAACTGATGACAATCACTTAACAAACATGCTGTCCAAGAGAATTTGGAGACCATCTACCTCAGCGGGTGCTATACATCCCACGCCATGAAACACTGCTGTGACAAAATGAAGACTTACAAGAACGGCCCCTCCCCAGCCTCATGAAATGCTGCAGGGCCAGACCACCAGTGTAGGGATAGCAGTGTCTGTTGTAGATAAATCACCAAGATGATCCTAGGAAGCTGAACGTACTCCGTAGTATGAGAAAGGCAGCACAGCAATGCAGTTCCTACCGAACTGAACTGGAGAAAAGCCGCTCTTTGTCCCCTTAAAAGACAGCAAACTTGGGCTATTATTTCCCCAGTGTTTTTACCAAATGGATGTTTTTCTCAGCTGGTCTGTGAAGCATTTTGCTTTCTGAATTAGCAGTAAAATGCTACTGTCCTTCCTCAATAAAGAATTAATGTGTTTTTGTTAAATGCTACATCACAAAATCAATTTATAATGCGTAATGGGAACGGAAGAAAGGAGGAAGGCAAATACAAAAAGTTTCTGTCTCCCTGCTGTATTTTTGAGCAGCGTTTTGGATTTTCTTTTTGTGTTTTATAGCTGTTTTCCAGGCAGACTTGAAACATATACAGAGACCATATGTTCCAATATGTATTCAAATATGCATTTGAACATATGCAGGTTTTGCATTATCCTGAATTAATTTCTCTTCCAAAAGAAGGTCAGTTGTGCATATTGGATTTTCTTCTTGTTTTGCAGTGCTATTTCACCCTCCTTGCTCTAAAGGAGGAGAAGCCATAGGGCTGGGATATACCCAGAGTCATGTAGCCAATCTGCTGTAGGACCAGAATCAGGTTTAGAACCTGGGATTTTGTCATTTCTGTGCTCGTTCCTCCAGAATTTTTTGCAGCCCTGTGAGACTTGTCTGTCTTCTCTTTTTCAGCAAGTTCCTAATGCTCATAAAGACTGGGTGTGTGCTCTTGGCCTGGTACCTGGTGCTCCGGTTCTGCTCAGTGGCTGCAGAGGAGGCACCCTCAAGCTCTGGAATGTGGATACCTTTGTGCCCATTGGGGAGATGAAGGGACATGACAGCCCTATAAATGCAATCTGCACCAACTCCAGCCAGATTTTCACAGCAGCAGAGTGAGTTTTTCTTCTCCATGGATCTTTCTTTTCTATAGCACCTGCTAGAATTCGGTCCGTGCATATGCATTTAGGAGATGTTCAGTTGGGTGAGTCATTTCTTAGCAAGCATGGGGAGTCCTGGTTCATGTCCCTCAGTGCTAATAGTCTGCTGCAGGGATCGACAAGGCAGGGTGCACGCACCCCATGGAATGCACAACATGATCCATTGGGATGCAGGAAGAAAATACTAGAACTTCAGTAGTACATGTATATGCTTTATAAATTAATAATTCCATAGGGGAGCGTGCTCAAAAAGTTTTTTAGTGGTTGGGGTGTATGATCAAAAAAGTTTGGAGACCACTGGTCTGCAGGATGGCAGGGAGAATTTGGTAATAGTTGAGAACTTCTTCAGCTTGTTTCTATAGTTGGACTATTTACTGCTTGGACTGATTCCTGACCTTTGGGAATTTTTCTAAAAACCATGGTATTTGGTTGATTTTGGGGTTTGGGTTTTTCTTTTTTGTTTGATTGATTATTTTAAAGTGTTGGCATACAGCCATCCTACTGTCCTTTTACCACCTGGATCTGAATATTTGCTTCCTCAGTAAAAGTGAGCAAATCAAGTACCTGAACCTCAGGGGACTTGACCAAGAAAAATACCTCATTCCGGAGGAAGTGCAGGAGACAGCAGCAGAGCCTGCTTTGTGGTGTAGTCTGAGCACAGGAGCTGTGAAAGCTGTCATGTTACCTTCTAGTGCCAACTGCAGAAGCTTCTGGCCTTCTGAACTGAAAGCAGGTCTTTCTGAATCGTAGTAGGATTTCAAAGTTGCCAATTTTCCATGTTTGCTAGCCTTTTTTTAATGTTTAATCATTAATAGATAGGGGTAGGGTTATCCAAGCTTCTGTCTCTGCCCAAAAGATTATTAATAAGTTTAGAACATACCTGCACCTGAAATTTCATCTTTGTTACTAGCAAAAGAAAATCCCAGCATTGTGGGGAAGGTCTACAGAACTTAGGGTATTTCTGACAGTTTGCAGTGAAGTGAAGGCACAAGGCAGAAAACCTCTGTACTCTGATAAAGTCTGTCCTGATGCTGCCTCCTGGCTTATTTTTGAAGGAGTTATAAGGAATACATGAGTCAGTGTTTGCTATTCATACAACTCAATGTTTATGAGAAATTCATAACTTCTCTTTCACAGGATAAATTGCTATTTAACAAGACTAGATTTTTATTTTACTTTTTCATTATAATAATAGAGTTTTGTAACACATTCCACGTGATACTTGCACATACTTTAAAATTGTGTAAATACTGCTTGTTGCCAAAAGTACAGAATTATATCTCCCCTCTCCTGGGCTTCTGAACACCGGCTCACTGGCATACATTTTCCAGCACCTGGCAAAGGGGTTTGGGTTTTGGGTTTGGCTTTTCATATTTTTTTTTATAGGGGAGCATTTGTAGGACTTCATATTGTCTTGTAGTTCTGTGCTTTCTTTAATCTCCTCTTATTACAGACTGGCCCCTCTTGTACAAACGGAGCATGTTTCAGGTCCTGTTTGATTTAACCTGTTATAACTTCACACTTTTTTAATGGCAGGAAGTAGTTTTGTCCTGTTGAGTCTGTCTCTCTAACTCCGTAGTACGCTGGCTGTTTGCCTGAGGTCTGCCCAGTTGCAAATAGTTACACGGTGGAAGCTTTTCTCTGATGTCAGTCTACTTAAGTCTATTACCGTTGGCTGTATTTAAAAAAAAAAAAAAAAAGTGTCATAGCAGAATAGGTTTTTACTTTCCTTAGACATCGAATCTTTATACCTGCCTAGATGCTTAAAGGTAGTAGCCAGTGCTGTGATAAGGTTAGGGAATCTTAAATGGTGTGTATCTTAGATTATAAAGTCTCCTCGAGGTGGAATGACCCTTGCATATCCGTTAAGGAAACCTTATTTTGCCAAGGATGCCTTTCTGAATAAGACACCCTGGCTTTTAAAAAAGCTATCCCGTTGTCACCTCCCATCCCTCCCCAACCCTGCATCTCTCTCCCTCCCCAGTTCAATTACCTCACTCTAATACTGCTTTATTTTGTTCTTCAGTGACCGGACTGTGAGGATCTGGAAAGCTCGAAGTGTAGTAGACGGACAGATCTCAGATACAGGAGATGCAAGCGAAGATCTTGCCAGTAATTGAAATGGTGGGGATAAACTAATGTATTGGTGAATTTGAGGGGCACTCGATGCAGTTTGCTGCGTGTTTATTAGGTAAACACTGATGAGTGGGATGAACTGAAAAATAAGAGTGAACTCTTCTACTTAGACCTGCTGTCCTTAAAATATGTACTGTATTTAAGAGAAACATAACCTCTTGGTAACAAGCTTGTGTCTCAATGGTCACATATCTATGTCTATATATTATGTCTGGATTTGTGTGCATGTGTAACACTTGCAGTTGAAATTAACTGGAAATCAGTCTTCTCTAACGACCATCTCAAAATTATGGCCTGGAATATATAACAGAAGTGCTCTGCTGTATTTCACTCACAAGTATGATCAGTTGTTTTGCATTTTAGGGTAGCAGGGGAATGATGATGTCCCAGGAATAAGCCTTTGATTATGATAGGCAGTTTCAAAATTCTAAAGGTCACTTACACTGTTTTTTAGGAAAGTAGAGTGAATAAAAGATGGGAAGAAGCTGTTAATGATGCTTCTATCTGACATGGCTGTATCCTGCTAACAGCGAATGCCATGTGATCTGTGTTAATGTTAGCATATAATCCTTGTTGACCAAAGTTGTGCAGCTATGTATACTTTGTGCTCAGGACTAGAACTCAAATGCTCATAAATTGGTACGTTTTATTAGTGTGTTGCCTATATTCTGTAATGACTAGGTGTTCTTAATGTCATGACAGAAATATATCTTAATCTATTTTTCCTATGGATTTGTTTCTATTATCTCACATTTTCTTTTTTAAAGCAAAATGTCTTTTCTTTTAATCTAATTTTATATGCTGCTAAATGTATTTTAAATACACTGTTTTGCAAACCTTGGCAGTTACTTTGAGAACTGAACCACGTGTATTGGAAAAAGCTATGTAAATAGATGATTGTACAAAGAAAATATCTTATCTTGTGCCTGTATGACTTTTAAAGCTCTTAGAGTGTGGGTGTTGAGGGAGGATGTATAATTTACCCAACTTCTCTGAATATTAATTTGTAAATTCTGCAAATTTTAAAGAATTATGTAGATTCAGATGCAGTGTTTGGATATTGAGGTTTTTTTGGCTGTGGTTTTTGTTTGTTTGTTGGTTTGTTGTTTGTTTTTTCCCCCAGAAAATATTAGTCTGTAAATTATAGCTTATGTAGGTAACACTTAAATAAAGATGTGAATGTGAACTACTTCTTTGCCTTTTCCATCATACTTCCTTAGCAAGAAATTCCCTGCCCTCACAAAGGCTCCAAATAGAAAATGCACAATTTTACACAATGCATTGGAATTGCTTGCTGAGTACTATAGCCCATCGGTTGTTCTGGTATCCCACGTTCTCGTTGGCCATTACTTGTGTTTCCATAGTATTTAGGAACCCCAGCAGGATTCCCTCATACAAAGTACGGTACAGACTTAAAATGAAGCAGATGGCTCCTGTTCCTGAGAGATGACATTCCTTACCTTCCTACATACGGCCTGTCAAGCAAAGAAAAGTTCTGATGCCTCTTACTCATCTTAGAGGAAGTATTTCCTTCTCAGCTCAGCTGGAAAGGAGATGAAAATGCATACCGCTTGTCATTTGAGGTTAATGTCTAGGTGAGTTAAAATACACGGCAGCAATACCACCTAGTTTTTACCTATCGTGCTTTTTTGACTACTGAAGGGGTGTACACATAGAAGATTTGGGACCATACCATAACTTTAAGCAAAATTATGTGTGTGAGATTCACAGGAATAATGTGGTTTTCATCTACAGAACTCAAGTCCTTACAAACCTGGAAAATGATTCCCTGCTCTCAGGCTGCTCGGCTTTGAGGGAGGGTATGGTGAGGGGCTGTGGTGGCAGCAGTCTGAACTGCAGACGATGTGTGTCTAGAAAGTTTTGGTGGTTCTTTTTCTCTAGACAGATATTCCACCCAACCCAGATCTTGCACAGCTTTACTCTGAAAGTTCTTGCCATCAAGTAATTGGAAGAAAACTGTCATTTTGTAAAGGTCACGGTATCAGTGTCTTGTTTTATTGGAGAATTCTTCAACTGTTTTCTTTTTTTCTCCAAACTTTTCATTTGTAATCAAAAACTATATATGTGATAAGACATAATATGAAATCAGAAAAAGGTAAGCACTGGATTCCTGACTGGTAAAAAAAAAAAGAGAAGCTGGTCTGTGAAAAAATTATTTTCTACAAATTCACGGGAAAATCATGTTCTCTCTCCAAATTAGAAATTAGAAATTGATCAAAGTTTGTGGACAAATGAGTTAACTACATCCCATCTTATCTGCCTAGATATGTTCTTAAATATAGGCAAGGTCATGTGTTATAATTAATCTCATGTAAGATACGAATGCTGAGAAAATGCTTCTTGTTACGTATCGGAACAAGTGCTTATCGTGCCCCTGCCTTGTATAAAAGGCTCCATGCTGCCCGCAGACACCGGCGTTGGACCATGGAGAGGATCAGGAGCCTGTGTTTCTTGGCTGTTGCACTAGCAGGTAAACGTATGGTCCTGGTGTTTTGTCGTAGGCTTCAGAAGCAAGACACCAATGTGGTGACAGCAGAAGGGCTGTTGGGGGAGGTGATCGTGGCACATGGAAAATGCGAGAACGGGCATGGCTTTAACTCCAACCAGGGTGACTCTGTGGGAAGGCAACAGGTTTGTTTCAAAACACACCCTGGTCCTGCAGTGTGTTCAGCTCTGGGCACCAGCACTGGATGCTGGAGTCAGTGGGGCTGTTCAGCTGCTGAAAGCTGCCCGGTGCTTTGCTAGTTTGTTTACTGTGATTTTTTACCCCAATATGCCAGAGGTTAATTCAGTCCGGTGTCTAATAAAGGGAGAATACATCATCTTACGCTGCTAGCTTAAGAAAGAGGGAACCTCGGCAGCAAATGCCTTTGAAATGTGTGGATGAACCCAAAACATGAAAACTAATATTATTAAATGGCATGTGGTAACGCCTAATTCCTTGCTTATGCCTTACTGCAGCACTTCCTAGCCTAAATTCACAAAAGTCAATGTTTTTAGAAAGCAGTGGGGATAATTTTTCGCTTATATCTCTCAAGCTACCTTGCTTTAGCTTCCGTTCCCATGGAAATTATCACGGAAAAGCAGCAAGTAGCCATCGCTATTGCTATATTCAACTGCTCGTTTGCATTTCATCTTCTAGGTGCGTTTACAGACATGGGTCGCAAATGCAGTGACAACGGTGCGGAGGTTTTAAAATGTTTTTAAAAAGGAGGGACAGAACATTGCATCTTCCCACTTGCTACAATACCACTTGTACTGCAATAGAAGTAAATCCAGGAACAAGGGGATGAATGAGGTTGCAGCCTTGTTCAGCTGCTCATAGCCTCAAGTGTTCGTTTTCAACATTTGCTGGAAAATTGAAGCTTTGCATTGATGAGGGAAAAGAAAATTAAATTTCTTGGCTCATGCTGGGGCAATTTTTTTCCTTTGACCTAGCTTTTTCATTCCCAATATCCTTCTTAGGAAGTATTTTGAAAGCACAGATACATAGTCTCCCATGAACCTACGCTGTGCAAAATGATGCCAAGTTAATAATATGCTGTAGTTTGCTCAGTCATATTCTTTGATTTCAGCAATGAACACGCCAATGCTGCATTTGACTCCCATTGGAAAAAAAATAACATTAACTAAACGGAATGTGGTGGCTTTGCTCTGTTTTGTGCTTTGTCTGCCACTTGAAGGTGCGAGGCACGGCAGCGCGAAGCAGCTGGCCACAGAAGCCATGCACTGACCGTGGAGCTGGTGCTTGGAACGGCATTTTCTTAACCTCTGTGGTTGCAGGGGTTTAAGGACCTCGGGATCCAGAGGGCTGCAAGAAGGCTTTGAAATCCTTCGCCCTCCCTCGATAAGCAGGAGTATGCAGGGGGTAGCGGTACAAAGCCGGGGCAGTTAAGGACTTGCAATCTGTCTTTCCCACATCTTCATCAGGGACAGAGTATAAAAAGGCAAGTGTTCCTCGGTGTTTCATTAGACCACTGATGAATCCTGCCCGATTTATGCTCCAAAAAGAATTAATTTAGGAATTGCAGAAGGATGTTTGCATTCCTGTCATGCTTTGGATGAAAAAGGGGATCAGAATTTAGGACTCTTCTCTGTGACGGGGGTGAATGCTGGGCAGAAAGCAGCAAGCCTGTGGGGCATGACTGCTCCAGAAGACAGAGAGAGGTGCTGGTGGAGGTTAATGGGATTTCACCTGTTAGTTCCTGCCTCTGGAAGGTGATACAGGGTGTTGTGGCAGCGAGGAGTGAGCTCAGCTGTGCATCCCGGGAGCATCAGATGCTCCTGCATGAAGGGTTTCAGCTCATTCTTTTCTTCATTTCCATCCCATACTTGCAAATCAGCTCTGGCATCGCAGCATGATGGCGTTTTCTAGCGAATCTACACTTTTATTCTGTAAACTTTCCCAGCGTATCTAATTACTGCTTGTGCGCATTCGCTTGTGCAGTTCTCTATTTGGAGAAGCCCAGACTGCATCAGCAATCACGTTTTTAAGCTTTCAAGCACACAACAATCCATATTTAAAAAAATTAAAGCAGAGGTATTAGTCATTTTATGGAAAAGAGCAATTATCTTTCAAGTAGACTTCATCTTTGAATATTGCTGTAATGACTAAAATGACACAACTTCAGGATAAGAACGCTGCCTGCTCACTTTAAGAATGTTTGATAACAGAGCGTTTTGTCGTCACGGCAGGGAGCCGGTGTCGCGGTCCCCCTGCTCTCAGGGGGCTCGCTCCGCACAGGGGAACCACGGCTCGACCTGCAGCTGTGGAAAGGAAAAGATTTAGCAGCTTACTAAGAGGTTTTTGTCAGGATGATTCTGCGAGTGACTAATTTGTGCCTTTTCTTTTGCTGCTGGCATTTTACCTTTACTCATAACCATACCTGTATGAACACAAACTACTAATACTACATGCCGCACAGATGTAGTAGTTGTATCGTATAGCAATAGCGCCTAATACAATCATAGATATAATCAGTATGATTATATTTATAAATATCATACTGGTGCATGCTGATGTCACATATTTGCATCTATATAGAGAGAGATAACCTCTGTGTGCAATGTGAGAGAGAGTAAGTACACAGAAAATGTAGCGGTTTAATATCGACAGCAGTTTCAGTCCTTCCTGAAGACCACCTCCGGCTCGGCTAGCCTGCAGCATTGCTCTCCCGCCTCGCCAGCAGTTTTGTGAGCCTGCCCTTTAACTCTGCATGGGTACTTCAAGTCGTGCTTCAGCTGAGTACCAGCAGCCCCGAGCACTGAACAGCACAGTCCCGCTGCCTTGGCTTGTAAAAGGCAGCGGTTGCTCCGGCCTCGGTCGTGAGCAGGCGTGCCGCTCTGACATCATCTCGGTCAAAAGAATCAAAGGTGTTAGCCCCAAAGTGAGGGAAAAACCACAACAAAAAAGGGATTACTGCAGAATGTTGCATCGTGTTTGTATTTTTACTGTGGTTCCCTGCTGCTCTGTTTTCCCCCATGCACAGGCCTAGGTGGGTGCCTCGGCTCAGGCCCGGACGGGTCATGTGGGGGACCGGTGCAGAAGCGCATCGACTGCCACCCCCAGCCGGGCGCTTCCCAGGAGGCCTGTGAGGCGCGGGGCTGCACCTGGTGTGCCACCGACGTGGCCAACGCTCCCTGGTGCTTCTTCCCCGAGGACAGTCCCTACGGCTACACCC
>NW_010246801.1:69767-80985 GCF_000690775.1 Eurypyga helias
GGGGGGCGACGGGAAAAGCCCGCCAATGGCTGGAGGTAAGTGGGCACGGCTCCCACGGCACCGTGGTCCGGCACTGCACAGCCACCGCCACGCCGGGGGCAGCTTGCTGGTGGCCTTCCCCGAGCCACTTTGCTACCGCCTCCTGAGCAAGGAGGATAACCAGCGTGTGACATGCCTGTAAGGGACGCAGAGCTGGGGTCCTGCGCTCGCACCACGCTGCCAGTGAGGAAACCAGGCACTGGCCCAGGGTGGTCCCACCCTCCCGGGACCTGTGTCCAAGTAGACCATGAGGTCTTCTTGCTTCAGGAACATCTATTTTATCCATTAACGCAGGGAACACGTAAGCTAACCTCAAAGATGATTTCTCTTGATAAATCAGTGATGTATTTCTAAAAAGCTGAGGTAGAACATCTGAGTTGCCAGGGCGCTGGCAGGCAGCGAGCGGTGTGTGGCAACGTGTTTCTACCGCAGGGTAACGCTGAACAAGCGCCAGGCTTTGTCCCTCTTTGGAAACGACATTTCCCCAGTTGTCTTGGAAGTGGAATTTCAGACAAGGGACAGACTCCGTTTCAGGGTGAGTATTGGCTGGGGGGAATCACTTAACCAAAGCAGTGCATGGTACATGCTAATGAACGAGCTCACCGGCCTCCTCTCGCCTCGCTTTAGCTCTATGACCCCAACCGGCAGCGGTTTGAAGTCCCCCTCAAGATTGACTCCCCGGGGGTTGCTGCTGATGAGGCCAGCTACGATGTGGAATTTGTGGATGACTCCTCGCACTTCAGGATCAAGAGAAAAAGCACCGGCACAGTGCTGTGAGTACCCAATGACGTTAACGTTCTTTTTCACAGAAATTAAGAGTGATGGGCTGAACACTGTTTCCTCACACCCTATGGCTTGGGTCTGCATAGTACAGGTTCAAGCACAAACTGCATGTTGCATAAATACAGATTTGTGCCTCGTCCCTGGAAAACACTCACTATTAATATAAGTATGTGCCTGTACAATCTGAGATTATCTACATGTGTGCAGGAAAAATTATTAAGCAAGTGAATTGACTTTTGAGGCTACAGTCTCACAGCTTGGGATGCTGATAGACTCAACACATGACAGTACTGAACTAAGTTTTCTGAAATCTGGGGTGTTTAAATATGTCAGAAATTGACGACCAAATCTTTTGACACTCTTCAAGGTGCAGGCCTAGGAAACTAAAGCTCAAATCCACAGAGGCCATAAGCCTCTCACTTCCACTTATTTCCATGAAGAGCATCTGTGGGTCTAGTTTGTCACTCTGCAAAAATGCTAGCTTTATTCTTAAGCTGGTACCATAATTTTAATTTCAGCAACAGCTCCCCTCACTCGCAAATGTTGCCAGGTGTCATGATTTCCCATTTCGCTGGCTTCCACCAACACCTCCCTAGTGTGTAACTCTACTTAGCAAGAGTCTCACTCGAGGTGCACTCCTGCCAGCGGCATTCAGGGATGCTACAGCACAGCGTTAGCAGCAGTCCCTGGCTGTCTGCAGTGACAAATGACAGTGTTACAGTCCGCTCTGGGTTTTCACCACTCAGGCAGGCAAAGGAGCTGCACAGGACATAGAAATATGCGTACCGTTCGCATCAGGGTCTGGTTGTGTCTATATTAGCATTTTAATTCAGAGTAGCAGCACCTTTTGATGTGAATGCCCTGATTATAGCCACCTCCTGTGCATTGGCTGACCTTGCAGTGTTCCTGAGGAATGTGGATTAGGTCTCTTCCAGGTGACCTTACCAGAGCTGTGCTCTGGGAGCACATGGGGTGCTCTCTGACTGCTAACAGGCTGCTTCAGAACACGCCCCCACCATATCCGTGGCCATGGGTCCTCAGCACCAGCTCTGCCTGTCTTGCACCCCACCACTAGTGCAAGCATGTTCCCAGAAGGCCACTGGGATCCAAGCGGTTCATTTCATGCATTAGAAAATCTAACCCCAGATCAAGAAATTAAACATTTGGCACAAATTTCCTCCCTCCTCAGAAATTCTTTGTTAAACAGACTCAGAACACAAGCATTATTTTTGTGAGCAGCGTAAGGATGGCTTGACACCTGTGATGCACGTAAGACAATACAGCCTCTAGAGTGGTTTGAGGCTGCAGATGAAACCACAGCACTGGGTTTTTAATTAGCTGCCCATCCTTTTAAATTGCAATCTTGTGGCATCTCTCTTCACACACATCGCAGCCAATTCTGTAAAGTTTTCTTTTGGCAGGCTATTGTAAATGAATGTATTATGCATTACTCCAATAACAAAAATAATTTAATTCCTTGTTAGTCTTAACAGCTTTGTGAAAACAGCGGACTGATGTTAAAGGCCCAATTTTCTTCTCTTCATAATAAGAGATTTTTGTAAAGGCTCATTAATTGGAATGGTGATGTAAGAGGTGAATGCGTAACAAGACATGGCGAGCAGATGGCTCATGGCCCATTCCCATTCATTCTGCTCATCTTCATCCAAAGCCCAGGGATTTAGGCTCGGTTCATCAGGTCATGCTCAAACTTGGGCACAGCATCCCAGTTAAGGGAAGAGGCCCAGCATGAAGCAGACGCAGGGTGTGATCTCCTGATCCACTAAAGGCACAACTCCAGTGAGAGGCAGAGTAGCCCAAGTCGGTCCCTGCTGAGCAGGTTTCCAGGAGGGCACGTACACCGGCCCACGGTGGCCTGGGAAAGCCGCCTCTGCACTTCTGGCAGTGGGGCACCCCCGCGTCCCCCAGAACCTGCGCTCAGCGGCGAGGCAGGCGTGGGGTGCAGCGGCGATGTGCTGCGGAGCCCGAGGAGGTAGAGGGCAGCCTTGGTTAGTAGCAGTGGCGCGGCGATCGAGCTCTGCTCTCGAGCAGTGCCGCTGGAAAAGGGTACGCTGCCTCCGGGCAGGCTGAGGAGTTCTCCTGAAACCCAACCGACCCCAAAAAGAGGAAATTGCAGGTGAATGTAACGTGTGGGTAATGAGTTTTTATCCTGCAGACAATGGCAGTGCTGCTATGAAGAGATTCTCATCAGCAGAGACACGGGATTTTGCATATAGAAAGGGAAATTATATGTTCCTGGGAATTTTTGTTTCATGTGAAACGGCACAGCCGGTACTTATAGACTGAAGGCTCACATCCTGGCAGGGAGTCATTCCTCTCACAAATGAATCATATTTGTAGTTAAAATCTATTTGTGAGGGGCAGAAATGTTTCCTTTTAATCGTCTTGCCAGTCCGTCCTGTCGGAGTGAGTGAATGCAGATGCTCAGGGATACCTCCACAGCCTCCTTAGCCACCAGAAGAGCTATGCAGATGGAAATCTTTCAAAACAGGAAAGCAGGTTATACATCCTGACCTAAAAGCCATGGGCTGCTGCATTTACTCGACTGGGGAGGATGAACCCTCAGCAAGCAGCATTACAGGAGCATCCGTGCCAGTGGCTGCACCGGCTGGCTGGGTCCAGGGGAGCACCAGTGGCATCTGTCTTGTTAAGTAGATTTTTGTGTTAGTTCAAGCTGCCTAAAGGCAGTTTTGGATGCGTGGGAGGTGGGTCTGAGTGTGCTCTGTGCTGCAGCAGGAGTTCAGCATCCATCACTGCCTTGTCCCCTTGTCCCTGTCCCAGGTGCAGTCTGCAGAGAAGGTGCTAAACCTCAAATCTTTTCCTTTGGGCTCTCTGCAGAGGTGGGAGCTGTTGCTCCAGGGTGTCCAGCATGCCCAGGGCCAGGCGTGGAGCCGCACGTGCCAGGTTAGGGCAGGCTGGGTAGGCAAGTGTCTGAGCAACAGGCAAGCGCCTAACACCTGGAGGGACTTCAGTCTCCTGTTTTAAAATGTTAAAACAATCCATGACCTTGCTATCTCAACAACCAGCAGAATTGTTGATCTTCATACACACACATATGTTTCTCAGAACAGTTGATGTGGGCAAATAAAGCCTCTTCAACAGGTGCTGCAGTTGCACTTCCTGGGTGTGGGTGGATAATAACTCGTGTCTACACTAACCCAGGTCCAAGCATTCTGCTGGGCCTTTCTAATGTCTCTGAGGAAGGCTTTGCACATTGTGGAGCAGCCCCAAATCCTCAGAAATCTGTTTTACATGATGCTCCTTATCCTTCACCAGCAGCCTTGTGCTGCTGGATGACCAACTCCCACAGAAAAATCCTAAAAGCTCTCACAATCCCCAGTGTGCTCTGGCACAGCTGACAGCCCATGTGGGGAGGGAGTAGCTTGTCCCAAGCAGAAATGTGGTATATGTTTAGGTTGTTCTTTCAAAGACCAGGCTTGTATTTCTCTCCCCTCCTTTCCATGGTGCAGTCTGTCCTGCTGTCAGTCTCTGTGCCACGTATTTGCAGCGATGGGGTAGCTGACGGCAGCATCCCCGTCTGTCTGCTTGATACACAACCCCATCCCAGCTCTGCCACTTGTGCTCACAGACCCTCCTCCTCGTGAGCAACGAATTAGTACCACATTGCAAACATTGCAGGGGAGAGGCAGCGGAGACTTTGAGGTATTCCTGAATGTGTTACAGGCGTTACTCTCGCTTGCTGCATGCGAGGAACCATTGCTGTAGCCAAGCTACCCAAGCGCCAGCTCAGGGAAGGCAGGACAGACTCAGGGCTCCATGTAATCACAATAATGGGGGAGAGGAATGAATTATGTGAGGCAAGAGGCATTAACAGCTGATTGCAAACCTTGCGCAGAGCCAGAAGAAAGAATAGAAGTCCAAGTCCTGTTACATTTTCAGCTTGCTCCAAGGTAATCAGGCGACAGCCACTGCTTCGCCTGCATGGGGTGAAAATTAGATGAGGTCATGCGGAGAAATGATCCTTGTGCTGCTGGGGGGTTCTGGGACCAGGAACTCTTGCGCTGCTTCCCTTTTTCCTCCCTGTAGTGCCTCTTGGCTTTCTCCCTCTTACCTTTCTCCTTCTCCTCCACTGCTCTCCTCTCTCCCATCCAGTCCTGCCTGCTCCATGCTCCTCTTCCTTACCCTCTCCTATGCTCTTGCTGTTTCATCAGTGGCCAGAGGACATCCTTCCCCATGCCAGCAACTCTCCAAAGCCATGGGGGTGCAGAATTGTCACCTCCATGTGTTCGCGGGTGGGGTGCCAAGGAAGTCAGATGAGACCCAGGGACAGGCAGAGCCCCAGCTTTCATGCAGATGTCAGGTGTTGTCTGTTTTGATGGGGAAAACCAGAAACCTGCCCCTGATTTAAATCTGCAAGGCTTAGATCTGAACCTTAAGGGACATGGACTGGGGCCTGGAGGTGAAGCTTCCAAACCTCATGGGGCAGTGGAGGCTGTGGGGAACCTCTCCCAGCTTCCATGATGCTTGGAAAATACCTTTTTTGGCAAATTGGCTTGATCAGTGGAAAAATGTTTTGTCAAAAAAATTGTAATCAGCTTTAGTTTAATAAATCCTTTCTCGTGCTACCCTAGCTGATCTTGCAGCTCTGCCAGGAACTTGGCCCATTGTTGGCCAGGGCCCTACAGTAATAAAAACAGGAGAGAAAATATTGGATTGTAATAAAGCAAAATGGAACCTCTGCATTATTTAGTGGCACATGCTCTTGGTTGAGTACTATTCTCCTTTCTGCTCCTGCCACTAACAGCAGCAACCACGGAAGAAGGTAGTATCAAGTGTGAGCATGAAGGGTTCAAGAAACTATAGATTTCCTCAAGAACAGAGAGTAAAAGGCCGGGAACTGTTTGCTTTAAGGCAATGATAAACAACAAAGGCATCCTCATTTTGCAGTGTGTGATTACTCTGTGGGACTCATTGCCCAGGGCAGTACTGACAGCTTAGCAGGATACACATCCGTGCATAATAAAAAAATAATCTGTAGGAAAAAAACCAACTATTTTTGTCTCCATGTTTCACAACATAAGCTAATTCTATGAAAACAGCCAGAAACTTCCTCCATAAGCAGATTATTGCAAGACTGTCTCTGCGTGACATCTTATGTCTTCCTCTGTGCTATCTGGCCTGGGCCATTGCTGGAGACAGGCTGCAGAAGGATGACTATTGATTTGATTCTCCACTTTAATACCCATTCTCCAACTGACTTTTCCATCATGATGTCATAAGAATAACGGAAGGCAGAACGTTTTTCCCAAGCCAGATAAGGGCTCTTTTCTCTCTGTTAAGAGTTTGGAATACCTCGTTTGCAATCACACTTGGGAAGATACAGCACAAATAACCGAAATCTAATCAAGATTTTCCCTAATTTCCAAAAAGGCTGCTGCAGAGTTCAGCTGCCTTTTTTATTGATGTGGTGGTAAGCACAGACGCCACTTACCATGAAGAAGTTTTTACATAGGCAAGGCTATTAGAATGATTTATAACGTTATTGTCTTAAACTGCAATTTTGCTGAAAGCAACAGGAGCAAATTGTGTGCATCATGGGTAGCTTGGGTTTGCTCCTGGTTTGTAAGAGCCATTATTTTAGTCTTCTACTCATTAAGATTTATGTTATGTAGGCGAGAAGTATAGTAGGTATATCACTTACCCAAGTGTTTTTCAGAACAAAAATGAAGCATTATATATCCAGCCACTTTACAGGAGATGCCCTGATACCATGACGATGGATACAGTAGAAGTTGAGCAGAACCATGTCAATAACTATAAATATACCCTGCAATTCTTTCTTTAAAATGTCACATCTGTGTAAAATCTGTTGGTTGCTTGTGCTGACTTTCTCCACCCATTTGATAAATCACCCTAAAAGTAAGATAAGCATATAAAAGTTCATTCTTGGTGTGCTTTCTGCAATTCAGTGGTGCACCAAGACTTAGAGCTAATACAGAATATGGCTGTTGTGAGACAGTGGAAATATTTTTTAGCAATCTGAGAGTAATGGAAAATCTCAGAGACCTGGGCTCCTAAAATGATGCTCTCCAGCATCTGAAGTGGGGTGAGTCAGGGACCAGATATATTTGAGGTTCATCTGAAAATAAGGCCAATACTACTCAGTCCCTAAGGTGCTTTACTGCTTTACAGGGAGCCTGCACATACAGCCATAGCCCGTGCCCTCTGAAAAGGTATGCTCAAGCTCTGCCAGTAAGCCTAGACCCACTTTTCTGATAAACATGTGAAGTTCCACCTGAATTTACATGCAGATAATATATACAGTGTGCTCCTTTTCATAAGGCTGAGGGTTCCTAAGGGTTCTGAGGCCAGGAGGACATTTTCTCCAAGTGACTGAGTGGGACAGATCTTCACACGTTAAAGTAATGAGCTCATTTCTCCTGAATTCATTGCAACAGGAAGAAAAAAAACCCTCTCCCAACCTAAAATGATTTTTGAATGTCCAGATAGTGCATGATGCATGTCTTAATGATGTATCATATATGTGTCCCAATTCTCCTAATTCTGGAGGTCTAATAAGATGACCTTTATAAGTGCCACCAGCTGCTTGCTCTCGGCAGGTGAGTCAGTGCCCCGAGCCGTTGCACATACTGTGGTTATAGGTCTCCTGTAAACTTCAACAGAGCAAAGCCACTCAACCAGGGAAATTGTCATGTCCAGTTCATATTACAAAAGACTGTTGATTGCATTTGTGCAAACCATTTCATACTGCTTTTTAGTCATCCCCCTCAAACGCTGATGCTGTTAGTCATAAATTCCACCTTGAACATGAACAGATATTTTATCTATTAGCCTACCTTTAATACTATTTCGCTGGTCTGCTGGAGTTACTTTTCGTCCCGGTGGCCTGAGGGTTGAGGACTGGATGTGAAACTGGTTCACTTGCTGGCCAGAAATGTTAATTGCTACACAGACATTTTCAATCCTGAATCCTTCTTTTTTTTTTTTTTCTGGTATAAGGTTAAAAAATAGAGAGGTTTACTCTTGAGCATAGTGTTTGGAGGAAAACATATTAGTTGTTATCAGTCAGACTTCCCGGGCAGGCAGCAGGCAACTGTTAGCAGGCAATGGGCCAGGCAGGCATGTGGGGAGGCCAGTTTGTATTTCCACAGGCAGGAGCATTCCCACTGCAGAGGCACTAAAGGGTTAGGACTTGCAGCAGTAAACACGAGTGCAGCTATTACCTCGTGTGCAAAGGAAAGGGTTCCCGTCTTCACAGGCTTTGCCACGCGTAACTCCTGGTAGGGGTTGAATTGTTGATAGCGAACAACTGCTCAGCTGTATTTTTAGATTTTTTTTAGATCCCTTCTGTTGTCCATCACAGCACTGTTACGGTTTGTAGGACTGTCAGAGAGAACCACGCAAGTTCCGGTGCACATGGTGTCATTTCATGCTCCCTCCTGTTCTGTTCCTTCTATCTGCTTTAAACCAGCAGGAGGGGAGGTGAGAGAAACATAACATTTTCTTTTATTGTCTCCAAGTGTTCAAGGAACGACAGACATAATTTTTTTCATTTTGAAGATTGCTCTTTGCCAACACAACACAAGCAAACACAGGCAGTAGCACAGCAGCTTACCACAGTGCACTGCAGAGCACAAAGGCAGAGCCTTGGGAGTGGAGGCAGGGAGAGGTGCCAGGGGAAAACCTGTCCATGCTTGCCCTCAGATGGAGAAGACATAATGGTGCCCAGAAAAAAGAAAGAGTCATTACCAGCCTTTTTATGTCATAGTTAATGCTACATTTAAGCACATGGCTGTTCTGGCAAGCAGACGTCTAAGGGAAGATGAGGGTAATGGAGAGTGACGGCTGGTGGCACAGCACGGGGAGCTGCGCTGTTGGGAGTGGCAGCCCCCGAGGAGATGAGGGATGGAGGGGTGCAGAGCTGGGCACTGTATTGGCGATGCTGTGCAGAAGTTGAGTGCGTAACAGTGGCTTGAGGGAATGCATGTGGTATAAACCAGTTTATCTGTGCCATTAAACGACGTGGTGGGACAGAGGGGTTGTTTTTTGGGTTATGGTTTGCACCACCCCATTGACCCTCCTGGGCAGGGAGAGGACTTGCTGAGTGGAAGGAGCACTTCTAATGCCACGGTAACGCTAATTGCTCTCACAATGGGAAATGTCAGTGCTGTAGTGTGGGTACCATGAACGTACAAAGACTCGTGTCCTCTGAACAGCCATCATGGAGAGTGCTCAATGAGTTAGGACAGATATTTAAACTCTTCCCAAAGCATTTCCCCTCTGGCATCCTTTTCTCTTTGCATAACCCCGTGGTCTGCTCAGATCAGTGACCGTGCCTGCCATGGCACAGAGCAGAGCGACAGAGACGTGCTCCTTTGGACAGGAATATAGCTCCAGAGCCCATCCCTGTTCCTACAGAGCACCAGACTCTTGCAGAAAGGCCTCTGTTTGCCAAGGGCTGGATCTGATTCTCAGGGATATTTTGTGTGCATTAACCTTTCTACAAGAAAATAACCTTATTCAGTGCTGCATGTAGGTGGAGGAGATGATGGAAAGGAGAGAGGGAGGGCTGCTGCTGGCAAAGAACCAAATCAAGACGTAAATACGATTTCTTACTCTTCTTGCTTGTGAGAAAGGCCAAATAGACTGCTAGAAAAATACCTAGACCCTTCAGTCTGTGTGCTTGACTTGGACTTGTGTAGGACACTTTAGGGGTAGATTGTGCTTGGTCTTTGCATGGAGAGGCAGAAGGGTGTCTTGGATCTGCCTCTGGGCATCCCTGTGAGTGGCTGTCCTTGCTTCCTCATGGGGAGAGCAGAGCTGTTTGAGCCCAGCATGATGGGAGTGGCAGTGCCCTCCCAATCCTCCCAGCAGCAGGGACTTGTCCTCAGGCAGGGGTGCCGGTGCCATGGGGGGCAGCCAGGGCTCGCCAGGGAGCCATCCCCTTGCAGGGGTAGCGTTGCTCCCTGCCAACACAGCTCGTCTTCCACTTCTCTGATTTACCGGTCAATTTGATCAACCATTTAATTTTGTCAAAATCATTGACAAAAGACCATTAAAAGGAGAGTTATGCCACTTCTATGCTCCATGGCTTTGGCTCATTTATTTTAATTAGCTGTAACAAATTCATGGTTAAACAAGGCTCAAGAGGGTGCTATCTAAATGTGATACTCATGGCATACACAGTACCATTAACGAAACACTTCTCCACAGCTTGACTATGCTCTCCCCCATCTAGCTTGCAGCTCATTATAGCACTAGAGATAGGAAACAGAATGTAACACCTAATTAAAATGTGAGCCTGTGTCCACAGATGATTCAATAGAAATAAAGGCATTAAGCTGGCGGGAGAAGCAGGAGAAAGTCATCACAATAAAAACATCTCATTCAAACAGAATCTGGAGGAAGATAACCCTCTGCTTTAGGCACCTGCATAAAGTTGGGGGTAGCAAGAGTATTTGGGTCCTGATCCAGCAAAACACTAAAAAGTAAAAACTGATAACAACTAAATGTCTGTTGTTCTCATTAAAGATTCTGAACCCCACTGCGTAATAACAATTTTTAGCCTGCCCCGTTGGTTGTCATAGAAATAGCACAAGCAACCACTTATTTTGGTAATAGGATTATAGATAGTGTCTTCTGTTATTTTAGTAGTTCTTTTCAAAATCGTACTGATGCACTTTGTTGTGTAAGTAGATGAGATATCTGCAGCCATTGCAAGATTAATTTAATGTGTGTTAGGTTAAGCATGTCAGAGGCATGCATAGAATTTAATGGTTTTTTAATATTGTTACTCTCCAAAACACAGAAAAATTATCAATAGCCAGACGTGGACTTAAAACAATGCACACCAAAGATAAGCAAACTAATCATGTCTCCCTCTACTCGCCACAGGTGGGACAGTCCCCTGGTTGACCTGTTTTTCTCCAACCAGTATCTTCAGATTACAACTACTGTGCCATCCACTTCGGTGTATGGATTCGGTGAACAGGAGCACCCGTCCTTCAAACACAGCATGGACTTCATTACCTATGGCATGTAACAGGCACCAAGGGTAATTCACCTGATGCAGCACCTTGTCCTAAGCTGTATCACCCAAAGGAGGGGGCGAGGTGCAGCTTTGCTGAGAGAGCACCTCCCTCTGCACCGTAACGCTGCTAATATGAATCTATGGCAAACGCAGACTGTCACGGGCTTTGCAGGTGTCGTAAGTTTTAATTAAATGACAAAACCGTGAGTCATTTTGAGGGGACTCTGAAACCTTTCATCAGAAGATTTCTTATGGTGCAGTTAGTTTTCAGAAAAAAATATTTTGTGTGCCAAGATCCTGGTTCAGGAAAGCATTTAATATCGTGCTTGGATCAATTCCTGTTCATCCAAACAAGATGGATTTCAG
>NW_010246801.1:80999-113836 GCF_000690775.1 Eurypyga helias
TGGGGTCAGTCGTTGATGAATCTGTTTTAACTAGCAAAGCAGTCCTTACCCATGCCATTTTGGAGGGTTTGGCAAAATATGGAAGATTTAACTGAGAGAGACTAAAAAGTACCATTGTGATGAGGCAGAAAAAATAGCTGTTTTCTGTCCATTTAACTTCATACCAGGTTAGATGAAAAAAACCCCAACCTTTCAAAACAAGTCTCTATGAATGAATTTATTTCCTTGCTGCATATGTACCTAGCTGACAAAAACTATGAAAAATAGCAAAGTCAAGCCATACCTAATGTGCTGTTTATGTTTCAGCCATTTGCCAACCTCTATGGAGTTCACCCATTCTATATGTGTGTAGAAGCTGACTCCAACGCCCACGGCGTTCTTCTTCTGAACTCCAACGCACAAGGTAAAAAGATATATGGATTTCCTATATGGACTGTGTATTGAAGGATAGTAAATTAGTAAATATGAAAAAAATGTTTTACTGATTGCCTTTGCAATGTGGTACAAATCTAAGTGACTGTTCCATAACTGAGGTTCCAGGATTACTATAATGTTTTTAAGGGGACTTCGTTAGAATGACTATCTAACAATGTAAGTTATTTTCAGTGAAAAAAAAAAAAAATATATATATATATGGTTTTTTTTAAGTAGAGGTACATACAGGGAATGGAGAAGGTGGAAGAAATTTCCTCTGGGATTAGCATAATTGAATCAAATCAGTTTAGGTTAGTCCTACATTCTGTCTGTGGAGAATAATTTTGTATGTTTCCATGGTCACCTTACTGTATTAATCCAGTGGTATAATTTCAGAAAAGGGGAATCTTCACCGTCTATAAAACTGCCTGCCAGGGGAAACTGATGACTTCCAATAAGAAGATTAAAATAGTATAGACCAACCCTAAACACAAGCTTGTGGTTCCTTTTTATATAAATGAAACTGAAACAAATGGATCTGGGCAATCTACTCTGTGTGGGTTTCTGTGATTTATTGCTGCACAATGCCAGTCTGAAAGCGGAGATTATAGAAACACTGGGCAAGTGCTAGCCTACGTACAGCTCCTGTTTGCTCATCCAGTCATACCCAAAAGGGGTCAGTCAGTGACTCCTACGTGCAGCCATCTCTGCCTGGGGATACATCTAGGCACAGAAGATCCCAGCATGCATACACCTAGGATGAAATGGGATGGAATAGAAGAGAATAGAATAGGTTCAGTTGGAAGGGACCTACAATAGTCATCTAGTCCAAGTGTCCAACCACTTCAGGGATGACCAAAAGTTAAAGCACCTTGTTAAGGGCATTGGCCAAATGCCTTTTAAGTACTTACAAGCTTGGGGCATCAACCACCTCTCTAGGAAGCCTGTTCCAGTGTTTCACCACCCTCTAGGCAAAGAAATGCTGCCTAATGTCAAGTCTGAACTGCCCCGATGCAGCTTTGAAATATCCCCACGCATAGTGCAGAGCTGGTTTGTAAGGAGAACCTCTTTTTTTCCTTTCAGATGTTTCTCTGAGTCCAAACCCATCTCTAACTTTCCGCACTATTGGAGGGATCCTCGACTTCTATGTCTTCCTTGGGCCGACTCCTGAAAACGTAATTCAGCAATACACAGAGGTTAGTAGAAGAATGCATATGGCACACAGGGCAGTGCCTTGTAATGAACTCCCACCAGTATCTGGTAGGATCAGCAGGTAGCGCAGCCAAAAGTTTGTCCTGATCCGTACATACAAAGCCGTAGCTCTAGTCACATCCGCCGTGTGCTCAAGCATTCACAAATGATCTGAGTGTGGCAGACTGGCTGGGTGTTCAATACACGTGTCCAGACTCTCCTGTGGCATTTCTGTACTGAGTTCAGGAGTCCATTACAGGGATGCAATGGTTAGAAAGAAATTTGTCTGACCTTGCTATTCTCTGGGACGTGACAGTTTTACAGTCCTCACTACATGTCCATAACCATGTTTCAACACTGTGGACGGGGAAAAAAAACCTAGGCAGAGCACAGATGGGAATGTTTGGGAACTTTACATCTGCTGGACTTCAGAGGTGTTGAATGAACTTAAAAGGCTTCAAGTTTTTATTTGTCAGTGGAAATGGACTGTTGATTTTGGAGTCGTCAGCCTCTTTTTTACTAATGAAAACCCATGTAATTGCATTGGAGAGCATAGATGCGAAAAAAAACGTATTTACTGATGTCTCACAGAGCATAACTACTTGCTTTCCAATTGCCCAATGTTTTCCAAAGAACTGAGAGTACACATGCAAATAGCTGTTTTGGGAGTGCACAAGCAATGCTTATCCAGTAAGGGCTGCCCAGAAAAAAGCATCAGGTAACACGTTTTTCCTGGTCACCAAATGCCAGGCGGTGCAGCAACTGGACCCTTGCATAGAAAACTGCCACCTCAGAACCAAGCTCTGTACGTAAAGAACCAGCACCAAGCCCAAAGAGCGTGAAGCAAAGCTGAGAAGGGGCATGTCACTGTGGGAAGGGGGATTTGCACGTGCGTGCCCTGAGGACGCAGCTGCAAACGGAGCCTGAGGTAGGGCATCCCAGAGCTGGGCAGACAGAGCTCACAGTGCGTATGCTCTTCCTTCCCCTCTGCGGCCCCTCCAAAGGGCCTGAGTTCTGATTTTCAGCAATCTTTTTGTCTTTCCCGTCTTTTTAAAGCCCCCATATCCTACTCTTGCCTTCTTCTAAGGGGTCTGAAATGGGAACTAAAATATTGTGGTTTGGACCAAGGGAAAAAGGATTTAGCCCAGAAGGAAAGAATTGCTGGGTCCTGTTTTGGTGATGGAAGGGAGAAGCCACCTCGCTCACGCTGCTGTTTTGGGAAGGTTGGAGCCTCCCTAGTATGGTGGGCTCTGCTAAATCATCCTTTCCTAAGCAACAGGTTCAGGGGGTGCCTTCCAGAGTGGTGGGGGGCTGCCGGTGCCCCTCTGTGTCCCAGAGCCAGAGCAACTGCCCTGTCGCTCAGAGGTTCCCAGCTCCCTCTGCACATCCTCCCCACCAGCCACCTCTGACCCCGGTGGCACAGACCAACCGGCAAACTGGGTTTTGAACTTCGCATTGGCAATCAAGTCAAAAAAAAGCCCTAGCCACAGCTGTGATCCCTGCAATGAAAGCACCTATTTCAGGGGAGTTGCTGCAGCAGTGCGAGCGAGAATAGAGCCATCCCTGTTTCTTTTCAAAGTCTTTTGCTGATGTTTGAAGGCAGCGTTTCTGTGGCTCAGCAGGTGGCCAGCAGCTGAAAATAAAATGAGAGAGTTCTCACTCCCCAGCTGATGGGTACTGGCAGCTCACTTTCCACCCCTGCCTCTCTGGAAATGGAACTGGAGTGAAGAAAACAAGGTAAAGGGGAGCCGGTGGGCGTCTCCTAACTAGACATGTCACATGCCAGGGCAAAAAAGTCCCCTGTTCTGTATTCTTCGAGCTTGCACTCAGCTCTCTAGGGAATCTTAAAGAATGCATGGTAGCAATTTCACAGTGAAATAATAACTTCTTCAGTAAACATCCTGAAATTCCCGGATCGCAAATGTTACAATTACCATATTATTAGCCTCTAGGGTAATGATTTGGCTTTTATGTACAAGATATGTGGGAAGGTGAAGGAGACGGAAAAGACTTCATTTTTCAATTCTTTTTTCTGTCACACTGAGAGGACTCTCGCACATGGTCATTGTCACGACCCGGGGAAGGAGGGGAGGGCTGGAAAGGAGCAGTGTGACCAATTTCTGCAAGGCAGCGCTCAACAGCATCCCACAGCTCTCTCAGCTCTTTGCATGGGTCTTCTGTGTGCCAGGCTGCCCTGCTGCAACCAGCTCCTTAGGGGAATGGCACCTGTCTCCAGCCTGTGCAACCATCACCCCAAAACCCCTTCATGGGGCTTTTTGCAAGGCTCACCCCCTGCATCCTCTCCAGGATGGCCCCAGTGGTACAGCAGGGTGGCCAGGTGCCACTTCAAGACCTGAGCAGCACCCCTGGCCCCTGTCATGATTGTTTCTGTGAAATATTTAGGAGCTTAGCTCTGCTCAGTGCTTTCACGCAGCTCCCTCCAAACCAGTGAGTTAGGACAGCTTTGTAAATAAGCTCTCTAACTCAGTCTCTGGAGTATAAGCTTTCCCCATGCACCTCCCCAGGTTGCTACCAGCACCCAGGGGTGGCCCATGGGCTCTCACACAGAGCTGCTGCTGCTCCGTGGTCAGGCAGCCAGGCTGCACCAAGGCTGGGGATCCCTGCATGGGGATCAGGGATGATTGTGACTGCCCTGCCAGGGCCACTGGCCTCTCTGTGCATCCTTGGAATGAGGACAGGTGGCAGCAAAAGCCATGGTGTCCCTGGACACCAGGCTGTCCCTCGCTAATCCACTTTAAATGGTCTCCAAAAGCAATGCAGGGAGGAGGAAGGGAGCAGAGGGCTGAATGCCAGTGCCTCCATCCCTGCTGCTGTGTCTTGAGTGGAGCAGAGCTGGGCTGGAGGATGCAGCCTGCCAGTGCCACCACAGCGCTGCGGCAGTGATGGCAGTGACAGGGCATGTGCTGGGCATTGTGCAATGGGAAGGAGAAATCTCCATCCTGATTCTTCTTCTCCCTCCTCTCCCTGAGCCCAGCTATGAGCTGCACTGGTCCTGGTGTATCAGACGGTCCTGGCACAGCTATATATATATTTGACAGTAATCACACTTTTCTCCTACTACAGAAGATGTCCAGCGTGCAGAACAGTTATATAACACAAATCTCACTTTTTATGGCAAACACCTCAGTCTGCAGTAGGATGGGAAAAAGCAGTAATAAGCTAAAGTGCACAGCCATTGAGCTGAGCCTAGCTGAGGCTCTACAGCCAGGTCTAATTCCAGACCACCATTTCCAAGTCCACAGGTGGTCTTTCAGGACAGAGTAGCAGTGTGTAGCAGTAGCATCTGAGCTCCATAACAAGATCCTCGGGAAAATTATAGTTCAACAAATGGATATTTAACAGCTGTTGGGTGTAATGAAGGCCATGGATTTGTTATTTTATCACAAATCATCCGATAACAATCTTTAAGAGAGCATACTGCATGTCTGCTGTTTTGAGAGCAAATTGCTGGTTTACTTCCTCCTTGCAGAATCGTAGGAATGTTCTGGGTGGAAGAGACTTTAGCAGGTCTCTAGTCCAGCCTTCTCTTTGAGAGGTAACATGGGGAACCTGCTTCTACCTACAGTTTATCACAGTGAGAGTCTTGCAGTTGAATTTGTGAGTCCCTCAAAAAAGACTAAGCAGCTGATAAGTGTTTGTGCAGCAAAGAAGCTTTGAAGACCCTGGCATATTTTTAGACTCCTGGGATTGTGATCATCTTCTTACTGGTTCAGCATTTGCAGGGCCTTTCTTTTTGCTCTCCTAAAACAAAGTTCAGCCTCTGTGCATAGACTGTCAGTGAAAGTTACCCCCTGCCTGACTAGGTGCCCACAGCCTTCGCCTGCCTGCCTCAGCCATGGGGGATGAGCTGGATACAGGTATCTGGGCCATAGGAGCACCTGTGTAATTTAGCCATTGTGTGGGTATCCAAACACACTATTTCTGTGTCTAAAGCTAGAGCATTGGCCCACTGGGATTTTTATAGTTTCCTCCTACAGTTCTTCTTTAAAGAAAGGAAGTTTAAGCAAATATCAAGCTTCAAGAGTCATTTTATATGGCTAATTAGGGTGCAAGATTAACAGTCTTTCAAGTGGAGCTCCTGTACCTGCGTTGCTAAAGATCTCAGATCCTTTGTAAGCACGGGAAAGAGCACCTCTCTATGGCCTCTGTGATACATAGGGCATAACCCTTCAGGGGTCTCCCTCTCACGTCAGTATCTTTGGTCACAGCGTTACTAGAATAGGATCCTGATTTACCATATAGCATTTATAACTTAGCTAATATCCTTGATGCTCATAGTAATAATGTTATTTGTCCAGTAACCCAACGCAGGGAAAGGGAATACAGATCATCTGCTCCCTGGGCACAGATTCTAGCTGTTAGATACATGTTTTCACTGAACTTTGTTCTTACTGCACAATGTTTCCAGGGTACCTCCTAGATTCATCAGCTCTCAGGTACATCTGAAAAAAGTGGGGGGAAAAAAATTACATAATGTCAAGTTATGTAAAACTGGGAAAACAGTGAATTTATTAAACAACACCAGGAGTTATTTAAGAACCAAGTGCAGGAGGAATTGTGGAACAGAAAAGAGGATCTATTTTTTTTCTGCTTCTGCACTACTATATATTCCTTTTTTTTCCCCCTCAGTTTGAATACCCCATATGTTTGCTGTTTCTGCATTTCTCATGTTTTCCTCCGTCAGTTCCTCTGCCATACCTCATTTACCTTTTCTGATTCTACGGGAGTCAATTTAACCAAGCAGGCTTTCTCTGCCCACTGCATTTTACGATCATTTGTATGCAGAATGCAATCTATATGAATTAACTAGATCCTAAATATATATCAAATCCAACATGAGTTTTCAGGTCTGCAAAATTACATTCCTGCCTCTGCTGATCCATCTGGGAGTAGGTACCATATGTCAGTTACTTTATCAGGAAGCTTCAGGGGGATCCATTAGAGAGAGTCCGCAGCATAATTAGAAAAAAGAACATTTGTTTTCCCAGCTGCCCTGTTTTCATCCTTCCTCTTCAAATGTTCTGCTGATTTCAATTAAGCTCACCATAGATGCACCAGCCTGGTGAACCTGGGGAACTAATAGCTTTAAAACTTAATATCTTACTTGCAAGGTAGATCTTCTTCAGTTGGTTCAGCTGTAATCCTGAACTCCTCAAGGGATGCTGTCATGAAATACTGCCTCGTCGTGGGGCAGCTCTGTGGTCCACAGCCCAGATACCACCGTCATGTAAGGGTGAGCAGCTGAATTTCCACAAACCTCAGAGCTGGGGACGTGAGAAAGACGCTGGCCAGCATGCCGGTGGCCACAGCTCCACATCCCCGCTGGTGTTCACCATGGTGCTCAACAGGACATGGGGGCTGAAGCAAATCCCCATCCAGCTCTTGAACCATGTTGTATCGGCCATATCCCAGACAGACTGGACATGGAGCAGGGCTGCCTAGTGGTTCCTGATGCCTCTGCCCAGGCGGGTCACCCCACAGGGGTTGCCACCTCCTAGCCCGCTTGGAGACAGGCAGCGGATGCCCTGCAGACATCCTGCCAGGGCTCTGCATTTAGATACAGGATTAATATTTACCAGCTGGTTTTCCCCCTTGTCCAACGGGAGAAGCCTGAGCACAAAAAAATTTATTTCATTAGGGGTTCTTTTGTTTTGGTCTGTCTTTTTAACCTTGTTTGTAGAGGTCACTCTCTGTTTACAGTAGAGAAAGCAAGGGCAAAATGTGCATCTGCTTTAGGAACACAAATTGGTGGGCTTCACAACACCAATCTTGCAGCCTTGGCTGGTCTAAAACAAGCTCTGCTGCCTCCTTAGATGGATTTATCCTTAATATGGCGAGCGCAGTTGTGACAGGAAAGCAGACTTCTTGCCCTGAGGCTTGCCCTGCTCTGCTGGACATCTCTGTGCTGGCTCTCAGGCTGTCTAGGAGATCATCCCGAACCATCGTGCCCCATTCAGCTCTCCATGGGAACACGCTGCTGATAGCTGCCTTCGCTTCCTCTGAAGGGCTTAGCCTCCAGCTAAATTGGAGGTGAAGCAGGTGTTGAGGAGGGTGAAGAGAGTTAAGTTGAAAGCGGGGAGGTTTAGATTACATATCAGGAAGAAGTTCTTCCCAGAGAGGGTGGTGAGGCACTGGAACAGGTTGCCCAGAGAAGCTGTGGATGCCCCATCCCTGGAAGTGTTCAAGGCCAGGCAGGACCAGGCTTTGAGCAACCTGGTCTAGTGGAAGGTGCCCCTGCCCATGGCAGGGGGGTTGGAACTAGAGGGGCTTTAAGGTCCCTTCCAAACCAAACCATTCTGTGATTCTATGATTCTAAGTCTGGTGGAATGGGATGAGTAGCAGGCGCACGGGGCAGCTGTCCTGCTTAGCCAGAACATCCTTCCTGGAGAGGCTCAACCCATTAACCTCACCAGTTGTTCTGGCCTTCTTCTGCTGATTTGTAGGTGAGAGAGCAGCATCCCATCCAGCGAAAGCACACTGTGTAGCCAAATGTATAATGCTTAGGGATTAAAGTTCGCTTGTCTGTCCACAAGCCTTTCTCCTTTGGAAGCAATTTACCCGGTGTGTTCCCTCAGCTCAGGTGCATAAACACATCCTTTGCTTTTCCCCGCTTCTCTTCTGCATCCGTTTTTCTGCCTGGTGAAGTTTGCACATCCCACCAGCTCTAGCATCCGTAACATGTTTTAGAGCAATTTCAGCATTGCTTTCCCAGGCCAGACTCTTACTGGAGGAAATCCCATAGGAAGAGGTGCCTTTATGCACTGTGATGTCTAGAGAGCTTAGCAATGCAATAGATACAGGGTGCCAGGAGTGCCTTGTTTTGGTTAATTAAAGTAGATGGGGTTTAGCTGCCAAAATGCAAGTTTTGTTCTTTTTCAGTTCTTCGCATAATTACCTAACTGTGGAGATCCACAAGGAAATAAGGGGGGAAGAGTTATTTAGCCAAAGGGAGTCGATAGCTGCAACTGATTAATAATAAGTCATCTTCTTACTAGGTACTTGATTTTCATGTATTGCCTGCAAGGATGTTAGAAATACGGAACAAAGGTTCATTTCATGGGATCTAACTGTTTAAAACTGGAGTAAGTGTTTGAAGATATGTCCCCCAGAAATCACAGTATGTACTAATGAGGCAATGCCAGATTTCAGCTTATTTCTAGAACAGACACATCATGGTTGCTCGCTGCTTGTCCCAGGTTTTCAGAGCAGCTCTCCCTGGGGGAAGCAGAGCAGGATACCTCACTCCCCTGTGCTCTCAACCGAGTTTCCTCGTGCAATTTACAGCTGGATTACATGGGAGCCAGTGGAAATCAAATCTTTATAAAATCACATTTAACTCATTACCTCATGTTTCAGTTGAGAATTTCGGGATCAAACAGTAACTCTGACCTTCAAGAGGTTTGTCAGTGCCTGACAACACATTGCTGTGGGCAGCAATAAGAGTAGTCAGTCATAAATAAGTGAATTTCATCAGGGTGGTGTGTAAATATAATTAAAACTTCAGAGAGCTCAAATAAACATCAAACTCTTGATGAGTTAGTTCAGCTGGATGTGGCAAGAGAAATTAGCCAAGCTGACGTTGCTATGCAGAATCAGAGATTTGCCTGCTGTTGACCCAAGGGTTTGTGGACTTGGCACAGGTCAGGCGGTGCGGTGCTCCGCACTGGGTTTCTGCTGGTGTGTGCTACGTAAGTGAAAGCACATGCTGCTGTGTGGGGGCTGAGAGGTCAGCAAGACCCCTTTTTAATGTTAGCCTGGTTTTATACACTCTGTCTTCCACTGGGGTGTTCTTAGAAGTGATGATCAGTGTGGGTGTCACTCAGAGCCTCTGTTCAGGGCAAGGGTCCACCGGAGAACTGCTTTTTTTTGAAGCCAAGTGTACTATATAGTGATCTGCTCTGAGAAAGGAAAGGGTATGTCATGGGTGTGTGATACGTGTGCCCTGATCTTCATGGCTTAAATGAGCTGGGACCCTCTCCTGGTGTTTCAGAGTAACTTCTCTTCATCTCACCATTTTTACTTCTGTTTTCCCCATTCCTGATGTAGGCCATTGGACGCCCACACATGCCTGCCTACTGGTCTCTGGGATTCCATCTCTCCCGGTGGGGTTATGGCAGCATTGATGTTGTAAAGAAAACCGTTGATCGCATGCACCACTATCATATCCCATACGTAAGTATGAATTTTTCACTGTGTATGCTGATTTAACAATCCAAAGTGAGATGAATAAAATTATAGTAGAGGAAAAGTGATTATCCTGTGAAGAGAATTGTAGAATAAAAGGATGTTCATAATTCTATGTAGCGGTTTTGCATGTAATACCTTTATTATGCTTAAAAGAACATTTAAAGCAGGCTTTGAACATGAGGTGTAAGTGATGCTCTTGGCTGCATAGCAGGCAACTCTGGTGTGGATTTACTCAGCATTTTTAAAAATAAATTATGGTACTTCTGATGCATATGACTGCCAAACAGTTGCTAAACTATGACTTCTACGTTTCCATTTTGTCCACTGCTACCATTTAAGATTATAGGAACTGAATTTGGCCTGACGATTATTTACAATTATTGCAGTCAATCTCTTAGGTTTCATTTCATAAGCTAGTTACATTTAGAAATATAGTTGCATACATTCTAATTTTCTGTATCAAATACTTCAATTATAGAATGATAGAATAGATCGGCTTGGAAGGGACTTTCAAAGATCATCTAGTCCAGCCTACCCTTCAATGCACAGGGACATATTCAACTAGATCAGGTTGCTTAGAGCCCTGTCCAATCTGGCCTTGAATGTTTCCAGGGATGGGGCCTCTACCACCACTCTGGGCAACATATTCCAGTATTTCACCACCCTCTCCGTAAAGAATTTCTTCCTTATACCTAGCCTGAATCTCCCCGCCTTCAATTTAAACCCATTACCCTTTGTCCTACAGGCCCTTGTAAAAAGTCCCTCCCCAACTTCCTTGTAGCCCCCTTCAGATACTGGAAGGCTGCAATAAGGTCTCCCCGGAGCCTTCTCTTCTCCAGGCTGAACAAGCCCAACTCTCTCAGCCTGTCCCCATAGGAGAGGTGCTCCAGCCCTCGGAGCATCTTCGTGGTGCTCTTCTAGACTCCCTCCAACAGATTCACATCTTTCTTATGTTGGGACCCCAAGAGCTGGATGCAATACTCATGTAATGTTTGTTTAAAAAATGTTTAGGATGTCCAACATTTTGATATCGACTACATGGAACGTCGCCTGGACTTCACCTATGATAAAGTGAATTATGCAGGTCTGCCAGAGTACCTCCAAAAACTGAAGAAGGAAGGAATGCACAATGTCGTGATTCTGGTAAATTAACAGTGTTGCTAATTATTTCTCCATTTAAAAGAACTGTTTGCAGCGTAGTATTCATAGCAGTATCTAAGTGCTAACACATGCTATTGTAGCAGTTTTCCATTTTTGTCATTTGTTGAGAAGAGCTGAAGAACAATTTCTCACATATTTTATGTTTAAATGTGTTACATTTATCAGATATCTGTGCCAGCACCATTTCTACACCATAACATTAATTGTCTTTCACTTTTTCTCACTCAGTTATGAGACATTTTGCCTCTGTTCAGTGCTGAGTTGAGATAGGATCACTTTCATGCAATTCTTTTTCTGAAAACAAACAAATGGGTTTAATATCCACACAAATATAGCTGAATATTGGAAAAAAATCTATTCATAATCACACTGGAAAGCTAGTAACTGTAATTCAGTTGGCTTATATTTACTTTTTACCTAAATTAATGTAAGAGACATTTGTTTGCATGAAAAACTGTGGAAAATGTATGTTGAACCTGTAACCAAGATTGATGTATGACCAAACCAATTAATTTGGTCAGAAGTGAAATTCAGAGTTTTTCATCTTCCCTCATCAATTTTTACAACAAAAAGTTTGCTGTTTCTCACCAGCAAGTCCCCATACATGTCCTTGTGCCAAAATTACTCTTTGCTATGACAGCTCAGTCCTAATGGTGGCAAGGAAATTGGAGACCAATTAAATTGAAATTTAAATTTAAAAAAAGAATAAATTAAGATATTAAAATAAAATCCTTGATATATGCATACGACTTTGCTCTCCAGGACCTCCCAGCGGTGCAGTACTAGGAGGGCTAAACTCCCCAGAGCCGGCTGGGGCAGTGACACCTCTAGGCCTTTTGCTTTCTTTGTTAATATACTTATTCAAACAAGCAAATTCTCCTTCAGTCTTTTTTGCAAGCTAAACAAACTGAAGTATTTTATTCCCTTTTTATTGGGTGAGGTCCTCAGGTGAGCTATGTTATCTTCTTGTGAGTTTAATTTCAACAAAATTTTTAAAGCCCATTCGGTTTCTCAGATAGTTCATGTTAGAGTAGTACAAGAGTTGTTGCTAGATGAATTAAATTCAGCTGCTAGGCAGAATATATAGGAAGGAATATATATATACAATGAATATAACAACAAATCTTAATTCATGCAATAAGCTAATGCAAATCCATATAGGAATCTCTTCCTTTCTTCTTCCACTAACTTGGAACTTAGGACCTTCTTCTGCTCTGGTTCTTTGAATAAGCTTGTGAAAAAGAACAAAAGCTGCTCCAGTTTGTCCTTCATTTTTGAAAAGATGATAGGAAGTATAGGTTGCACTGGTAGTGAAGCTTTCTGTTTTCACTTTAATACAGTTGCTGATATTTCTGTCAAATTCTGACTGTTAGCATTCTTTAGTGATGTGAAGCATCCCCTTAAGTTGGGTCAGGAGCTGGAACAGTATGAAGGGTTTCATTCCCAAGTGACAGCAAAGCCACGCTAACCGCAATCGAGGCAAGTGTAATCCAGTTTGATAACGAAAGAACAATTTTCTATTTAGATTCCCTCTGGGTAGTGACAATAATGAGTGAGTTCCCCAAGCTGCATCCCTCATGATGATTTCAGGAAATGTGTTCTGATTGCAGTCACTTAGTGTCATGTAAAACCTCTAGTAAATGGATTTGGGGGAGCTGGATTCAGTCTTTCACATCTCAGACCTCTATGGTCACAAGCAAAGTGCAGATCCTGAGGGCCAGCAGTATTAACACTGGTAACCTGCCTGAGAATGGGATGCTGAATTTGGTTGAGCCACTGCTGCTGAGGTGGTCGGTCCCTCACCATCAGGAAATCCAGTCCCCACGCTTGTATCCAGTGCTGAGAACTTTCTGTACCCATGGTCACCTCGATTACAGCATGGCCCTGTTACCACAGTCCCTAAATGCAGTCCTTCAGCACTTCTTTCTCCTGATCCCTTTCAGAGCCACCTCCATTTAAGAGAAATTTTGTCTAAGAGTGTCAGTACTTGGTCGTCATTATTGCACTGCATAATTTACATGTTTCAACTGAGTCAGAACAAATACATTCTTTAGAAACAAAGAAAGAAGTTCTAAATGTAACGATGACTACAGTGTGCAATGATAAACATCATTACTGAAGAGGAGCTTTAATGAAAGACCTTGCATACCTTCCATTAAATCACACTAAAAATAGAAACAGCTGGGAATGACATGAGTGACAAATTACTTAATAGCAACATGCTAATGATTCAAAATAATCCTTGATAGCTTTATAATTTTAAAGTCCAGATCTAGAAGCTGTAGAGGCTAAAATTTCCAGAGGTGAGTTTTTATGGATGTCTGTCAAAATCTATGTTTGGGGCCATAGGTGGAAGTGCTTCAGTCCAGATAAGTGCTGGGTGCTCCCATAACCCATGACAGACAGTTGAAGTTAAGGATGCTCAGCACCTCCTCTCCAAGAGCTGCTAAAAAAAAGAGTTAGGGAAGGCCTACCAGACATGAACTTCCCCCATGACAAACTCTCTTTAGGACAATACTAAACCTGCATAATATATTAGATTTATGCACTAGAATAACCTTTCAGCTGAAGGAAACCAGAAGTTTGGATTTGGTAGCTAATTAATCTGACTTCTTCCAGCCTTCAATTCCCTTGAGAGACATCTTTTCCACAATTATAAGACAGGTCTTGCAGATGGACAGTTTTTTTCAAAGCTGAACTATTAAACAAGTTAATAATATAATGGACACTTATACTCTTTATGGAGGTGATGCGGCAGCTAGATAGTTGAAGTTGAATGGAATTTTGCATTTAAGGTAGGGATTTAGCAGAGGCTTTTGTTTGTGATGCATGGAAGAATATACTTTCCTCAACAGGGCTGTAGCTGTAAGAGGGCTTACAAATAAATCAGGCAAGTAATTTAGATATTAAAATGAGCTTTAAAACATGACTTTAAGGTAATTTACCGTTTGTGATCAGATATATTTTGTTCTTAAGAAGTTTATTAGTTAGACTTCTATTATCTTTTAATTAAGTTAACTTAAATTTTTGCACAAACTGTAAGTGAGGGAAAGAATTGGTAAAGTGGCATTTTTCTCCATTATGTTTCATAGCTGAAAGTTTTTTGCCTTAAGCAGAACCTGAGGGAATAACGTCTTCTAAGAGAAAAGTATAGAATTCCCTTCTAAAATGGCTGCAATCTTCCTCTGTTCTAAATAACACAAAGCAGACAGCTGCTCCCAATTAGGGACATATTGCAAAGTGCACTTATCTCCTTTTAGTCCCAGCTGACTGCTGAGCAGAGCTGAATAGTACCTCTTCATTCACTGGCATCTCAAAGTAGTCCTAACTTCATTATGGGACGTGATCTTCCCGGGAGCAGTTTAGGCCCCATTTTGATGAGCTTGGTGGCTACTGATGGCCATCCTTGGGCAGAGAATCTGGTGGCGTCAATGTCACTGGCTCCAATGCAAGGTAGTGACCACCCCAAGCAGTCAGAGGGGCAGCTGTGGGGTGTAAGACACTGTGGGCTTCGTGCCTGGGGAGAACAAAGATGTTTAGCCCTGCAGGCATGCACAAACTGGGTTACTCTACACCAGACTAGCATAAACCACTCTTGTCTGACACTGGATCTGAAGGGAGGGCTAATGAGGTCCATCTGAGGTTGGATGTGTCCCAGCTTCAAGCCCCTTGAGGAGTTTCAGTTATTCCAGCACTCAGCTGCTGATGCTGAGGCAGCTGGAATGAGGATTGCCTTGGACGATACCCGGAGGCGTCCAGTTGTGGGAATGCCCAGTGTGACACCCCACTCTGCCAAGCAGAGACCTCAGCATGGAAAGTAAAATCCAGTGCCTTTCTAAAGTCATTTGAACATAGAATGTCTCATAAAAAATAAACATGAGGGTATTTAATAATTTCACATCACTTTTGCCTTATACAAGAAATACTCATGGCATATCTTTAATGACTTTTCCTAAATTATTATGTGCTCTGATCTCTTATTGAATTTTAATTCTGTTTTCTTCCAATATAATTGCAATCTGCATTAAGAACATAATCCAAATTTTTCTAAAATATACAAATGTAAAAGTAATTGTTACCTTTGGGATTTTGATAATGGAAGTGTAATCACTGTTTTCAGGACCCTTTCATAACCAAGGATGAAAAGCCAGGCACTTACAGGCCTTATGATCTCGGGGAGGAAATGGGAGTCTGGGTGAACAATTCTGATGGCATAACTCCTGCTGTTGGAAAGGTTGGTTTATTAAATTCTCTCATGCATTTGGTCTAGCGTTGCTTCAAAGTGATAAAGCAGCTGTAATGGAAAGGAGAAGATAACCAGTCATTATGTCTGTGAACTTTAGGCCTGGCCCCCCGGAGAATCAGTGTTTCCTGACTACACCAACCCCAGGACAGTTGAGTGGTGGACCCAGATGTGTCTGGAATTCAAGGATGTCCTTGACTACGATGGGATCTGGATTGTATGTCTCACTATATTTGCTCTCCCTTCTTTTAAAAAGAGAAAACTAGGCTTTTGACATGTGTCTTACCCTCTTTATTAAAGGATATGAATGAACCATCCAATTTCTTAAATGGCCAGTTTCCTGGATGTGCTGTTAATGATATCAATAACCCTCCCTACATTCCCAGTAAGTAAAGTTTCTTTGACAATCTTTTTTTTCTTTTTTTCTTCTTAATCTTGGATAGGCTATTTCTTAGAAAAAAATTCCATCCTCTCATTTTCTATCTTTCCATGATTGTTCTGTACGTTCAGTTACATATTTGTTCAGGACTCCGTTGGCTCAGCTTTGGTGGAGTATCAAACATAACCCACTTTGTCACTGAGGCTGCCTTGTAACAGGACTAGAAAAATGGCAGGCCTTTCTTGCCATGCCCTGAGCAACAGGTCTGCATTAGAGAAAGGGTGAGGTACCTGTACACTGTAACTCAGCTACAGATATATGGAAGGAGCAACCCTTTTGCCTTACCATCACCACTGCTAGTCCCAGGAATGGGTGGTCTCTGCCTTTTCCACAAACCATGACAAGGAAGATAGCATCTCCCTAATGACATAACTCATTATCTTCTCTTTCTCTTAGGAAAGAAATTTTCATTGCCTTAGAAATGGGTTAAAAATAAGTTTAAAAATGCTCAAGCCTATGGGAGACTGATAGGAATGGGAACACCTCTTCCAGTAGCCAAGTTAATGACATGCTCATTCTCCCCCAGGAAGCCATAAGTACTTACAATTAGTGCCAGTGGTCCTGGCAATTAATCCAGCCAACATTTCTCCAGGAAAGCCCTGCTGCCTGAGCAATGCTAATATGCAGCAGGAAATATACACAAATGAGTTATTGACAGTGAGTTATTGGAAATGTCCCTTTTCCCTTCAGGCTGTTGTACTGTCATGCAAATTCTTGGTTTTATTTATTACATCTCATTTCTTTTCTCTCCAAATACAAGATAAACATAAACATTGCAAAAGCATGACAAAATATTATAAAAATATTGTAAATTATAGAAACCAGAAGCAGAGCTTTTAATTGTGATTTTGGTGTTTGCTCTCTTTGTGGGGAAACTGCTAATTGTAACTTGTGTACTGGTGCTGTGGGTCCTGTCATTGACCAAAGCCCAGGAACTGATGAGACATTTCCACCTTTGCCTTATGTTACCTCCATTTTTGTCACCATTCAGAGCTGCAAAAAAAGGCGTGAGCTTTTGGGGAAGATGGCCAAAGTAGCAAAGCTCCCTTCACCTTCACAAATAAAGAAGTGAGGGGTAGACCCATAAAGAGCTGTGAAGCTGAGCTTTGTGATGCCTAGGACTGAAGTCTGAGCTACTATGGGACAATCAGACTTGGGGACCTATATAGATAGGTGACATGTAGGGACAGCAAGGGAGGCTGAAGGCAAGTGTCTTTTCATAGAATCACAGAATGGTTTGGGTTGGGAGGGACCTTAAAGATCATCCAGTTCCAACCCCCCTGCCATGGGCAGGGACACCTTCCACTAGACCAGGTTGCTCAAAGCCTCCTCCAGCCTGGCCTTGAACACTTCCAGGGATGGGGCATCCACAGCTTCTCTGGGCAACCTGTTCCAGTGCTTCACCACCCTCTCAGGGAAGAACTTCTTCCTGATATCTCATCTAAACCTCCCCACTTTCAATTTAAACCCGTTACCCCTTGTCCTGTCACTACAGGCCCTTGTAAAAAGTCCCCCCCCAGCTTCCTTGTAGGCTTTTGAGTCCAGTTTCTCTGTCTGACTTGTCCCTTCTCAGGCAAGGATGCACCTACTTCTGCTTGTGACTCATGGTGTTGGTGTTGCTGCTGCAGACAGGAGCCCAAGGCATTTCTTCCAAAATGTAGGCGAGCTGTTTTCAACCTGTGCTTCAGGACCTTCTTTTATATTCCACATTATGCCGACACTGCACATAGCCTTGGCTGTCCAAGCCCCTGACTGGTGGAGGCATGACCTAAGCTGCTTAGTCCAACAAGACATTAGGACCTTCCTAGGGCTGGCAGGGTTTTAGGGACTCAAGCTTTCTTGAGTGCCCCAATCTGTGCAAGTCCCAGTATCAGTGCCTCAGGCTTCTTGTCAGTGTAGCCTTCAGCCTGCTTATATAAATTATAACCACAATTACATGTGACTGTGGTTTGAACTTCTAAGTCCTTCAAATCAATTTTCTATAAAACACTTTATACTGAAGATAAATATCCAGTTGTAAAATAATCAGTATTACTGAGGCAGAATGCAAAATATTCAGAATAAGAATGAAGCATGAAAATATGACTCATGTGGCAGCGGTTTCTTTCATATCCCACCTTAATTTTAAGGGGCTAATAATTAAGTGCCACGGGGATGTAAAGTGTGACTTTCTCCAGAACATTAGTATCTTCTTCAAAGCAGTATCAGTCAAAGGTACTAGGAAATTGTCTATAAACTAAGTTATTTCTGATGCAGGTCAGCCACACTGGAGTCTTTGTGTCTAAAGACCAAAAAACAAGGATTCCAGCTGTGGTGGCACAGCAGAACAGAGAGGCTAATGGGGTTTCAGGTACAGAGAAATTCACTTTGTAGTAATGAACAGCAACCATAGAGTGAAGTGCAATTAGGCAGCAAGATTGCTTGCTCATGGAGAAATATTTACAATAGTGTGTGCACCTAATTAAGCATGCAAGAAAAGAATATTTGAGAATCTATCTTCTTTTTTTTTCAGAGAGAGGATTTTATAACATTTTCAACTCCATCTCTAAAAATAAATACATTGTATAAACCAAACATCTGACCTGCTCAATTCCTTATGAACTTCACATAGCATTTTCATGGAGGTTACCTGCAGAGGATGAGAATCACATTTTCTGCACCAAATGGGTTTTGCTAGCATCTCCTTAATATGGGATCAGAGGCCAGGGAGCATCTGTGCAGCCAATTTGTGCTTCATATTGCTTTCCCTTGGCTCACCTAAACTGGTTCTGGGCCAGCAGCATCAGGGCTACTCCCAGCTATCACTGAAGGCAAAAAGCTACTGCTGCCTCCACTGCCTGTGACCTGCTGATGGAGGAAGTTCTGGATAATCCGTCCGCATGCAAATATACCCATTATAATCACAGGCTGAGGTCTCGTGATTTCACACAACCATGCAAGTTCCCTGGGCATCTGATTTTGTGTTGTGTTTCTTTTCTTGCAGCATCTTTGGTATTAAGTAAAATTTGTCACTATATAAAAGAATATGTAAGTATATTCTTAATTCAGCAATGCAGAAATTTTCTTTCTGGCTATGACTTACTGAACATATGATATCTGTGCAGATGTTTTGAATTAATGGACATAAAACTTGAAATTAATTAGCAGTGTTTACTCAGTCCTCTCATCTTCCTGAGGACACCTGTGCCTGTCTGCAAGCAGGTATTCATGGCTATATGCTAACCTCTAATCAGTGCAGGTCTGGCACTTCTTCAGCTTTTCCTCTTCCCAAATTCTCCCGAATGGGTAGAAATATGAATAGATTTGAACTGTGATGTATATAATTTTACAATGTTTTGTATCGTTATCAGGCATTTCTGATCGCTCTCTGGCGCAGAAGACGTTGTGTCCTGACTCCAAGACTTACCTGGGAGAGCACTATAACACTCACTCTCTCTTTGGCTGGTCACAGACAGTGCCAACATTCCAGTAAGTTTTCTAAATCTTTCTAAGCAGATTTCAGCTGATTGAAATGCTTTTAAAAAGCCACTTATGTTACCTGGGAAATCTGTAGTAGTAACTAACAAGAAACCACAGCCCCGTGCTTCATTTTACTGTTTGTCATTTAGTAAGAAGTTTTGAGAGAAGAGAGTCTTGGAAGAAGTAGAATCTTTTCCGATTTTACTTTTCTTAGCTAAAATCAGGATCTACTCATAGGGCTTAACTCTGCAGCTGCTGCTTTTGTATAAACAGAGCAAGCTGTTCCTATCCTCCATTAGAGATGCTCAGATGCAGCTGCTGCAGAAGCAGCCTTGTGTGGTGCCAGAGGAATTATTCCATCCGTTCCTTACCGCGGCCCAAGCAGAGGGGTTTCTATCACTGCTGGAGAAGGACCCAAAACATACAGCTCCCCCGGCTGCTTCTGGAGTTGCCCCCAGTTCTTGGCAGGCAGCGTTTTGCATTTTGGCTTGGGCTCACTTGGTCCAGGAGGGCAGAGCTGCATTGCAGCACAGTTGCTGTCAGCTACTGTAAAACTCATTTTGCAGCTGGAAAACATTCAAAACTGGATTACACAGGCAGACTGTTGCTGTGAAGCTGGAGTGACAGTGGAGAGCTAGCTGTTGGATTAAATCAAATGGGCAAATCATGCCTTTTCCAGCAGAGATTGAGCTAAAACATGGATGTTTAATACTGCAATGTAAGTTCCAAAGCAGGGATCCTGGTGGTGGCTGATTTCAGTATCTAGCACTCATTTTCAGCAGTTGTATTGTGATAGCATCCAGAGGACATGGCTAAGTGAGCCTACTTACGGTGTTAATGCACTTGTATTGTATATGCCAAGCCTGGGGGAAGGGAAGAACAGGTAAGAGGCAGAAACCGTTTGCCAGCTCTTGTGGGCCTGGCTGAAGAGCAGCCCTGATTTCGATAGAAGGAGCAGGAAGCCCTCAAGGGCTTCAAACCCTGCAGGGTGCAGGGTTCAAACCCTGCACCTGGCTGGCCAACCAGCCCAGCTAGGACACAGGGTGTAGCATGGGTTTTGGGCCCCTACATCCCAATCTCAGCAAAGATCCTCCCATCACTGGTGTCTCCACTGGGATTTGTCCTCAGCATGCTGGCGTCCACAAGAACACATAACCATACAATGTCTTGGTAATGTCTTGAGCTGGGTCTGTTTAGCTTGGAGAAAAGGAGGCTGAGGGGGGATCTTGTCAATGCTTATCAATATCTAAATGGTGGGTGTCAGGAGGATGGGGCCAGGCTCTTCTCAGTGGTGTCCAGTGACAGGACTAGGGGCCATGGCCATCAACTGGAAAACAGAAAGTTCAACCTGACCATAAGGAAACCCTTCTTCCCTGTGAGGGTGACAGAGCTCTGGAACAGGCTGCCCAGAGAGGTGGTGGAGTCTCCTTCCCTGGACACTTTCAAAAGCCGCCTGGACTTGTTCCTGTGGGATCTACTCGAGGTGATCCTGCTCTGGCAGGGAGTTGGACTAGATGATCTCTAGAGGTCCACTCTGTGACTCTGTGAACCTTCCCTGTCCCTGTAGCCCTTGCTTCCAGGGCTCCTTCCAAAAGAAATACATATTTTGCTCAGCCAAACATACAGTCCTTCAAGGCTGGAGAACACCACCAAAAGCAGAAGCAGGATTTGCTGCAGAGCTGGGAAAGAATTTGGTGAAGAGATTTTCATGCATTTTTCATTTGGCTTTCTCAAACACATTTCAAGGCTGGTTGTATACCCTTTCTGCATTTGCTCTTCACAATAATATACTAAATTAAATTACTGACAGGAATATTTAGCAAACCAGCATCAATTGCAGGATATTGGCTGAAAAAATGACAAGTTCATAATTGTATAAAAAGCAATTCTAAGATTTATTCTAACACAGACAGAGAATAGGAAATGTGCCATCTGACCCATGTCAAATGGCTTGAATTTGGATAGATGAACTAGCAACAATCAGCTTGTGTATAGCTTAACACCAAGAATTATTTGCCTATGGTATTTTGTAAATAATTTCAGTCAACAAATACATTTGGCCCTGTATGGCAATGATTCACAATAGACTGAAATTTATTCAATAAATTTCTTGTTGTAAATCGTTTATGCAGCTGTAGGTCATAGTTGGGTTGATCCAATGTTGCTCTCATTAACACCTGCATTTGCAAATGGAGCTAAAGACTTGTGCTGCACAACCAGAGGAAAGGACTCATACTCAGGATATCGATTAAATGGTTTCAAAATGCCACTTATATGAAACACACGAATTCTTGTGCAGTTTTTGGGCCCAGCAGTGCACCTACAACACAGAACCAGCAGATCCTGCATGGTTCAAGAATTGCACCTCTTGCTACATATGGCACATAAGGTTAATATGTTTAAATTTGCATGAAAGCTGTCGGGTTTTTTGCTTTGGAAACAAATGTTGAAGCATTTCAAAGGCTCTGTGCCGTAACAACCAATACCAAACATTGGCCATTACAAATACAGGTGAAAGAGCCCTTGATCAAATCTCATTAAGGAAAGAGATAAGGAGGTAGATGGTGAACAACGTGATTAATATTTCATGCTAGGATTTCCCAGAGAAGGTAAGCTATGTTGCCCAAATCATATTAAAGCAGAGTTGAATCTGAGTTCCTGCAATATATAATATTGCAATATGTAATTACATACAGAGATTATCCTATGTTGAGGAATTTTGTAACAGATTTGTTAATAAGGCATATTGCACTTACTTGATTTTTTGGTGATGCAGCAAAATTATTTTCAAAAGGCAAGGAAAAATTCATTACATTACTAATTGCTTAATGAAATCTCATATATCAAACAATGACAGGAAATCAGAGGAAATACTACAAGGATAGGGTGACATTTTGAATGATTACATTTTTGTTTCTATATTGATTATTTACTTTTTTTTTAAGATGTTCAGCTATTGTTTTGAAGTTTTTGTTTGGTGTGGTGGTTTTTGGGTTTGGGTATTTTTTTGTTTTGTTTGTTTGTTTTTTTTTTACTTTTAGTTTCAGGATATTAAAACATGATTTACGAATGTAAATCTCTAAATAAATCCTATATTGAAAAAAATGTGTTACACTTTTTCAGGAACCTGTAGGACACCAAATTAAATGTACTAATAAAGAAAGGAAATTATGGTTGAATTTTTCAGTTTGAGACACTGTGGAGAATAAATTAAAAACAAATTATGTTTTAGGTAGACTAAAAATACCTGAAACAAATTGTTTTGTGAATCAGAGAGATTTTAATTTTTGCGGACATAGTTTCATGTGACTTGGACCACAATAATAATTGTTTCATGAATAACACCCCTTCAGATAAAATTATGCCAGAAAGCTCAGGATGATAATACAACTCTTTCGGTTACCATTCTTACTTTTAATGATCCTGTTACATTCCTTTGCAGTGCTGCCCAGCAGGCAACTGGAAAACGAGCATTTGTCTTGAGTCGGTCTACATTCATTGGCAGTGGGAAACATGGGGGTCACTGGCTGGGTGACAACTTCTCTCGGTGGAAGGACATGCACCAGTCAATCATTGGAATCCTGGAATTCAACCTCTTTGGCATCCCCTACGTAAGTCTAGTGTCCTTCAGGCAGTTGCTGGCTGATACACAATATCACTTTAAATTAACTCAAATGTTTTGTGAAATAAGCTGCTTGAGATGGCCAGCAGTAACGGCCTGCACAGCATAAGGAACTGGAGATTAAAAAAAGCTAAATGTCATCAATCTTGGCTGGCTGAAGAGAAACAAAAATAGCACTGCTATATTCAGATTAAATCACTGCATGCCATCCAAAACCGATCTCTCTGTATTACATATTCTATCATTGAGGTCCCTCCATGTATTTCTGGTTTTGCAAGCTGGGCTGAAGAATTTGTAGAATTACTGAAATATGGTCAGATCTCCTACAGTGATGTTAATGCTCTAGGAGCCAGTACAATCTCGGTCCCAGAAAAATTCATATCATTATGGAGCATCCTAATAAAATCATCAGAAATAGGTATCTCTTTCTGAAAATTATTTTTATTGACAAACATCCATGGTTTCTCATTTCTGGGCCTCAGTCACAATCAAAACCACTTATCCAATGATTTTTTTTTTCTTTAGATTGGTGCTGATATCTGTGGGTTTAACTATAACACTACCTACGAACTCTGCTTGCGTTGGATGCAGCTTGGCTCTTTCTATCCATTTGCCAGAAACCACAATGCAGAGGGAAATAGCGTAAGTGAATGAACTGTAATTTGTAACAACGATGGTGATTTGTATTACTTTCTCAGGAATTAACCTGCCATTCTTGGGTAAAATGGAGTGGCGGGTGAAAAGGAGTGCTGCACTGAGGGCAGGAATTACACGGTGAAGTGTAAATTTTTCCCATCTATAATGTGAAGATGACATAGAAATGCTGGAAAAATATGTAATATCTAACATCTGAAAGCCATGCAGAAACATGTACCACGTACTTTGCATGACAGAAAATGGTCTTCCCACGCTGTTGGCACGATTCATCCCCTCCATCTTTTACTTACTGAAGCCAGATTTTATTTAAGAGCCAGTGAATGTCAGCACATCTTCCTATTCCCTTGTTTACTTCAATTTTTGTTTCACTACTTCTGTAAATATAATGACTACTGCAGGAAGAGGAGAGAGGGCATTATACACTGTCATTGCTGTTTAAAAGCAAGTTTCAGACAAATGCCACAGTTAGCAACTCCAGACAAACATGTGAGAACTCCAAGGAGAGCCAGAAATAGTGACAGCATTATCAGCCAAGAAGCAACAAAGACTATAAAAACCCATGAGCCCTTGAGAAGGATGAAGTGCAGTCTCAGCCCAGTCTCATGCCCTGGCTTTGACTTACTCTAAAGTCCTTTCAAGACTTGTCTCAGATAGAAGCGTCAGGTTGTTTCTAACTATGAACAGCTTAAAGGCCTTGCAGCCTTTGTAAGTACAGTGTGTTTATCTGCAACTGCAATGAAATCGGTCTGCTAGTTCAATAAATGTCTTTTTTTTTTTTTCTTCTATAAACCGATCCGTGCAGTGATGGAGCTCAGGTTATTAGCTAACATTCAGTTTTCTTTGAAGTTTGGTCATCACAATGTTGTAACATTCACACCTCCCAAAAAACCTCTGTCTCTGCATGATGAAGGACTTTCAGCAACTGGGCAAATGCAGGAATAATAAGTTATAGGGCTGTCATTAAGAGGGTCAAGGATTACCCTGTAGATCCCTGAGGTATGCTGAAATATTTCTCTCTAGCAGAACAAATGTCTGTGAGGCGTTAGCTGCTGCTGTTGATAAATATTTTCTATTTACCTCACCACTAAAATTAGAAGTATCCTATCTATATGTGTTTGCTTGGCCCTTTGGGCATGCACAGGGGGTCTGACCTGGGTGAGTAAGTGTTAATCACATATGAAAAATTTAATAAGCATCGAAAGAGCAACAGGTCTATGTGACAGGAGCTAAAACTCAGTGTTGAGTGAATGACAGAAGTAACAGAAGACATATTGTGTTTTATGGCATTACTTAAATCCATTTAAGTCATTGTGTTCACTGAAAGAAATGAACAAAGCATTTTGGGTGACTCAGCATCACCTAAGACAACTGTTTTTTTGTGAACTTAGGCAATATTTGTACAGTGTCAGAATACTGGTAAAAATACAATGCAATTTTTGAAATAATAGATGGATGCTCCAGAGCTCGGAGCCAGCAGGGAATATTATCAATGACTAATTCTGATGTAAACATAATAATGGAGAAATTTAACTTGAATATTGAGTTTAATTAATATTAAGTTAGTGTTAAAATAAAATCTTAAGTATCCACTTTGCCTATTCCATTGGGGAATTCAAATGGTTTAATTAATACTTTTCTTGTCTGAAAAGCACTAGATAATATAAAAAGCTTTGTTACTTCTGTTCCTCTTATGTTTCATTATCCTTGGAATTCATCATACATTCTTCAGTTTTAATGAGAAAACTGAGTATTATGGGAAAATGTTGTGAAGGAGGAAGGGAGCCGTGTGACCTGTTAGCTGGCTCAGTTTAGCACTGGAGAAGGTCGAACAGGAGGAACTAAAGGAGAGGTAACTACAGCACTACCCCGGGTTGTGTGCTCCACAGCCCATCGCAGGGGATAGTCACGATCATCTTGTAGATCAGAAGCAGCCGACGAGTGTAGAGAGATTGCTTAATCCTGCCCTCTTGGTGGTGGGTACCAGTACGCGTGCCCGCTCTCCCGGGAGAGCATCGCTGGCGGCGAGGAGCACGGCTGCTGCGTCTCCTCAGTTGGTACAGCCTAAAAGGGTGGGAACAGGTGGAGAAATCGAGTTTCTGCCTATGGATGACATGTTTTCCCTGCCACACAGTGACTTCGGTCACTCTTGTTGGCTTCATCATGGCCATGCATTTACTCTTACTTTTAAATAAATCTACCTTTATGCCCTTGGCTAACATAATTATGCATTTGCATTTGTTTTGCAGATTATCAGTCTTCCCTTTTTCCTGTGTTTCACCTTCTCTGTCCCAGAGGGCTTACATCTCCAAGATAAATTAATTTCTAGAGACAAGGTGTCTGTTCCCGAGCACAGACCCCAGTTCCCCACCCGCTACGAGGTTAGGGGTGGTGACAGACAGCTCACATACACCACAGTGGGACCCGATGTCTCTGAACTTACTGGACTTCTTCAAACTGAAAGATTTTGTACAAATATGAGTCTGATGATAATGGATGTTGCTCTTAATACATCTCTCAGTTTGCAAATCAGTGTTTTTCCTTATTTAAACATTCACTTTCATAGCATTATGTCAGCCACTGGTCTCCTTAAGTTGCACACAGGCTCTCTACTGAATTTGCAGTCCCTGGTTATAACGCTCAGTATGAATCCAAGCTTTTCCGTAACAGGAACAAGACCCAGCGGTGTTTGGAGAAGAGTTTGCCAAGATATCTCGCGCTACGCTTAGGATCAGATACTCACTGCTGCCATACCTATACACCTTGTTCTTCGAGGCTCATGTTCATGGAAACACGGTGGTGCGGTCACTGATGCACGAGTGAGTTTGGAGTCTCTCTTTTTTATCATATTTTATCACAAAAGTAATTGAGCTTCTATGTATAGAGTAGTTGGTATCTGAGATCAGCCACAGTAATATTACTGCATGCTGTCTCTTAAAATGAACAGTTTTACAATGAAACCTAATCAAATTATATGCACAATAATAACTCAATATATGCAATGGATTTGCATCAAAATATAATCTGCATTTGGTTCCAGTGGAAAACACCCTAAGTAAGGAGAATTCTGAAAATTTCTTGTCTTAGACAAATATGTAATTCTTTTTTATTTTAAAAATAGGGATCACGTACCTGTATTTTCTATATTTGAATGAAATCGATGAAATCTGTATTCTGGTCCAGAATGCCAAGAAGGCCTCATACAGAGAAACCTCCATTTTCTAATCATCTACATCATTTGCATTTTCCAATTTAGCCCTTGCATCTGCGTGCTATGTATGAAACCTACATCTGTGTCCACAAATTGCATGGAGAAAACAGAGATGTTTGCATGTAGAAGCAGGTGCAAAACAGAGATTAATAAATACAGACTGAAAAATCCCATGGAAAATGTGACTTCAGATTTTTGGAACAACTAATTTTTTCTGTTTGGAAGAAGCAGGAATCAAAGTGAGGTTTAGTTTTCCTCTTCAGCATATTTTAATTAGCTTTTTACCTGCTTTTGGTAAATTTTCCACTTTGGAATGTTTTATACAAAGACTTGAGCAAAAAGAGTGCAAATAATACATATGAAAGGCTACTGCCCAAAGCTCTGACACAATTTAGCCTCATTGGTTCAGACTATGTCCTGGGCTGTTTAATGTTCTTTTTCCCTTTAGGTTTTTGAAAATTAAACTGAGATTACACTAAAGTGCAGACCATTCGAATATGGAAAGGATATGCAGAAAACCTCTTTTGCCTACTCAGCGTAATGTCTAACTGATTAATTTGAAAAGCAGTGTTCTTCCCCTTCCTATTCTGCTACCTTATTTAACTGTGTTACATTAAGGAGAAGCTTTATAGGCACTTGTGATGGGTTGACCCTGGCTGGAGGCCAGGTGCCCACCAAAGCCACTATGTCACTGCCCTCCTCAGCTGGGCAGGGGAGAGTAGATACAACAAACGGCTCGTGGGCCGAGATGAGGGCAGGGAGAGATCACTCAACAATTGCCATGCTGGGCAAAGGAGACTCAACTTGGGGGAACAAAAATTCAACCTGATTTGTTACCAATCAGATCAGACTAAGATAATGAGAGATGGAACCAGATCTTAAAACACCTTCCCCCCATCCCTCCCTGCAAAGTCCATCTCGGAGCTGGCTGGCATTGCCTCTATCAGACAAGGGAGAAGCTTCCAGCAGCATCTCATGGAAGCCACCTCTGTAGCCCTCCACTACCAAAACCTTGCCACACAAACACAATACAGTACTCGTATCTTGCAAGGGGCTATATGCTATTTCAAGTATTCATTTTAGCTGTATTTTTGCTTAATGAGGTTTTTGTTAATATTGGAAATGACTGACTTCATTCTGGAATTAATGTTAGCTAACCTCTGCTAATACAGAATTACTTTATTGTGTTAAAGCTGCCTTTCTGACCGTTCCTGGCATACTTTATTTGTATTCTATTTGGGCCACATCTACATTAGCAAATTTCCAAATTTGCTTTGATTTGAATTGTAGAGTAGTCCCAGATGTACCAGCAGAGACTTCCATCAGGTGAAACTGAGCCAAAAGGAGCACTCCAGCAATTAATGGGAATTTAGTTGGTTGTACCAGTACGGGATTGCTAGGAAATATAACCTCTAAAATCCATGTTGGGAGTGTAGGCATCAGATCAGCACAAACTGTTTCACTGCCCAGATCAAATCCTAGTGGGCACATCACTTGCTAATGTTGCCATACCTAGATCCTAAAATGACTTTAAAGTATTTCTTCCTATTATTAGTTAATTCTGGTTACTATTGTTACTTAATGCATATTTATTACTATTTCTAATTAATATTAGTTGGTTTAGTGGGTTTGCTCAAGTAGAGTAAGTGACCCAAATGCTAAGAGAAGAAATGTAGGTTTTAGAGAGAACTGGAACAGCATTTTGGATGTATGGATGGTGGGATTTTACATAAAACCTTTCCCTTGTAACAAATATAAAAGAGAACTAAAACAACTGCACTAGTTTTTCAGGTGGAGCTGTTATGAGTTCACAACCCTCACCATGAAAACACCTCTGCCTGGGCAGGGAGTCTCCAAGCAATAGCTATTTCGTGTGGTCACTTCAGATTTTTCATTTAGTTTCAAATGTTTAGGTGTTCGTTTCAAATAACAAACAAGAACAACATCCCAGTAGATTCCTATAAGCATCTTAGGTGCCTCTGAGGTTTTCACTCTGTGAAACAGAGGCACCAGTAGTTCAGCTGTCCAAAAAGACTGGGAGGTGGTAATCCATTACTGGAAGGGAAAGCTGTGCCTAATGGCTAAACAGAGGAAAAATAAGACAGAAGAGTGGCCAGCATCTAACCATAGGAAGCATGTAGATGGAATTAAGCACCTTTCATAGATCACAGAGATGGCTCAATAGCTTATATTTTCAAAATGGGAAAGTTCGTTTGTTTGCTGAATTTGTGCTCGAGATTGCTATAATTGCAAGACTAAATAGTGTGCTGAGTTAGATGGCGAGATGCTTGTTTCCACATGCAAGAAAGATTTTCTCTTTTGCCACAATTTCTTGATCAAGTCTTTCTCCTGCACTCTCCCACAACAAAGTATATTGAATCAGTATTATAATTTTATTACAACAAAATTAAAAATACAGAGAAATTATCGAGAAGACAATAAAAACTAATGTTCTATATTTCAAAACTTCAAGACAAGGTAATTAATGAAAAACCACACCCCACTTTAAATATTTGCAAAGCATTATGTCAAAATGTGATCATGACCAAGATTAAGGTGCCCGAAAGAAATAATGTTTTTGACAGAAAAAGTAACTGAATAAATTGAGGTTTCTTTCAGGCAGAGCCTGAGGCATTCCTTCAAGAACATTTTTTCTTAAGTACCATGTAATCCCCTAAACTTGCAATATTTTCAAAATCTGAACACTGAATAGATGTCTTTCTGTTGCCAAGGTTGTTTTGCTCATTTGGGGTAACTTCTGTAAGTTTGGGCTGGGTGCAGCGTATGCCTACGCCCTGAGCAGGTCAGGTGTCAGAGCAGGATCCTGACACTGAGCCCCTCTGCTCTGGCCAGTGTACAACAGAAACCTGTCTTTAGACAGGGGCAGCTGCAAAGTCAGTTAAACAGACACGGTAAATAAATTATTTAACAAAATTTGTACATCCTTAGAGTATAATACATTAATATGCCACAGCCAGTGTGAATTTGTCAAAACAGAACAATGGCAAACCAGCCCAGTTGCCATCTTTGACAAGGCAGCAGGACTTTTAGCTAGAAAAGGGGGCAGGAGAAAGCAGGAGCTACAAGGTACCTCAATTCCCCTAAAATCAAGGCTTGGGACACATTCCACGTGATGTTCTTATAAGCTAACAAGGGAATGAGGATCCATTATTAATTTCCTCATAGATAGGCTTACAAATGATTGAAAGCCTATTTAAATTCTCAAGGATTTTATGCCAGATGAGTGGAGGTTCCTGAGATGGGGAGGATTTCTCCTCTTTTCCAGGTGCTCTTTAATATTTTCTGTAGCTGATGCATAGTGGAATAAAAATTTCTTCCCAAGCTGGCAGATGATGCCAGACAAATGGGACTATAAGAACTCTGGAGGACATGATCAGGATCCAAACCAATTTTACTGCACTGAGTAAAATGGACTGAATTCCATCAGCTTACACCCATTCAGGAAAGGCAGCTAAAAACGCAGTATGTATGAACATCGCTTTTGGTTTGTCCTGCAAAAGATTTCTAATGTAGATCTGTGAAAGGTGCGGGAAGCCAAATCCTAGGGTTTTCACAAATGCTTCAGATCCTAGAGCACAATGTTATTCCTCTGTAGTCCCTCTCCTGGTCCTGGACCCTATCCTGCTCTTTGCCTCCCTCAATGAAGTACCAGCCCACTGGACAGAAATTAGATTAGTTGTTTTCCCACTGCTGAAAAAGAAATCAGCTCCAGCTGATTCTGAAAAGAAATCAGCTCCAGCATTTTGTGAGGGTGCTGGTCTCCCCCAGTGTGGTAGGTTCTACGGTAATTTCTGAATCTCTTTTGGCATTCCCTCAACCAGGAAAATACTTCGCAGTGTTGAAGGATGTCTAGAGGAAACAGATATCTTGTTGCAGTGAGTAATATCAAACTATTTTGCAAGTTCTATAAAAATGTGAATTAACATTGTGTATCTCACTTCCAACACTAGATTTACCTCCGATCAGGAGACTCATGGAATAGATACTGCCTTCCTTTGGGGACCTGCTTTTATGATTGCTCCTGTTCTTCAAGAGGCAAGTACTGTAATTAAAAAGTGCCACCATACTGGAATAAAAGAAATGAACTGTGCTTAGGGCATTGACGTTCAGGGCATGTTTGCTCATATCCACCCATTTCTTTCCTCCACTGTCAACGCTTGCAGAACGCACTTCTGAGCAGCATAGACAGTGAGGATGAAAGTGAGGGCACAGCATTTCCCTGCTGCTCCAAGTGCAGAATGGATGCAAACAGGCTGGATGCTGCCCCTCGTGTGCTACTGTTATTGTGCTGACAGCTCCCTCCACGGACACACACAGAGCAGTAATTGTTGAGCTAGGAAGAAACATGCAGACATTAAAGCAAAATGGTTTCCATATTACCACTCACCCGCAGCAATTTGGAACTGCAGCATCTCAAGGGCTGATCTAGGAGTTTCCCAGCATCACAGGCAAATGCCGTCGTTACGGAAATGGTGATGACTATGTCAGCTGCTCATATGACAGGTTTTAAAAAGCAGCGCTTTCCTATGGCTGTGCTGGGCATGGCGCTGGGCTCCGGGCTCTCACTGGAGCAAGGTGGGGTTTCTCTCCTTGCCCCACCACTGACCTCACTGCAAAGGTATATCTGAGCAGAGCCGAACGTTTGCATGTGACACATCCTAGTGCTCTTTGTGATCAGCGTGCTGCCAGAATACCCAATGTGTTTTCTAGGCGTTGCTGATGGTCAGACATAAACAGGCCACTGTTAGTCACCCTTTTTTATCCAGCCCTTGTGTCTCTGTGAATTCTAAAGGAAATTCTTATTCCTGCATCCAAAACCATCCAGACTCAGCTGAGGCACTTCATTCGTCAGTCCTTCATCTTCAGACTCCCTCAGGTTTCTAATAGCTGATGACTAACAGAGATTTCACAGTGTCTCAGACCAGCAAGATGATGAAAGATGTGAGAGAAACCTTCCCACCCTAGTGACAAGCCAGGGGTGGCTTCCTGCAAAGAAGAGAATGAAAGGGATCATTATAAGGATATATAACATGATAGGGGGTCTAGATAAGGAGTCCCTAATGTTTCTGGGGCGACTGCAGCACAAAAGAAGGGTTGATGTGTGTGGCCTGATGGGGGAAGCAGAGCTTTGGAGACAACACGTTGCTGGGTCCTGAGGTGGGAGAGAGATGGCAGGCAGGGCTTGTGCCAGCTAGCAGGGCAGGGGTCAGAAGGGAGCTGTAAGCCCCTCACTGTGACATTGCAGGCCAGCAGTGACTGCCTTAAACGGCAGCATGGCACCCGCTTGTCAGGAGAAGATGGGTCAGGGACAGCTTTCCCTTTGCTCCTTGAGTCCTAGGCTGTGAGCATGTGAGACACCGATCAAAATTAAAAGGAGGAACTGCCTTACACACTGGCTTGTTTTTAGGGAGTCATGAAGACAAGGCTTATCACAGTGGTGGTTGCACACTTCTCGCTGACCAGAATACCCAGGGTTGTCATACTAATGCAGAGAAAATATGGGCCTTTCCTTCAAGTTTTCAAGATGCTTTATAGATTATGCCTACCTTTATTTGTTAAACAGTTGGTAAGACCTAAACAGACAGGGTGAACTACCCCAACCTTCCTTAGAAGACTGTCTGAAACAGTCTCTGAAACCCACTGCCCACTGTGGGAGACAGACCACAGGACAAGACGAATTTCCAGCTTAGCAATTCTTGTATGCTAATGGGAGATTTGCATACCTTAATAAATCAGTTATTTCTTATTCCTTCTATTGGTTTTTATATATACATATATATATATATACACGAAACCCCTAAAATGTCAAATGTTAACTTTGCCTCAACTCTTCTCCTCCACCTTTGCTTTTCATGCTCTACCTGCTCCCTGGGGTTGACCTTGGGGGTAAGCCATAATTCTGCAAAGGGGCAGATGTCTATGTTGAAAATCAAAATTAAACTGTGAGAATAAGCAACTCACAACAACAACAACAACAACAAAAAAAGTATGGCTTGATTCCAGCTTTTCCCAGAGATATTAACTCAAATTGCCTTTAGTATGATTTCATCCCCACAGCAATATGTTACAATGCATGCTGCAAAACGTAGTACAGCAGTTGTGCAGGTAGCAGCACATTATTTATTATTATTTATCTGCAACTTTAAATTGTTGCCAAGAAGACAAATATCTGTGTATCCTCCTTGCCATACCTTACTCTCTGCCTATTTCTGCA
>NW_010246801.1:113871-139377 GCF_000690775.1 Eurypyga helias
TGTTCCCCCTCCATCATCAGCTGTAATGTCCCGTCTTGCAAAGGCTGCTGTAGTCCTCACTGGGATTGCTCAGATGTTAGGGGAGTGCACCTAGGCCAGCTATATTTGTAAGGCACAGAGCTACGTACTAGACCGAAATAATCATATAACATTGACTCATCCCATGGCATGGCAGTAAACCCCCTCAAATAGGATAGGCTCATCTGTTTAGCATTACAGATTAGCCAGCACTAGTCCACTGCTATGATAATAACTCAGCCATAATATCCAAGATTTGATGTTATTAGGATATTCAGCATATATTTCTCCATGCACAAATATAATCAAGCTAATGTAATATCAGAAATGCAGAAAGAAAAAATACTTTAATCACTTTATAACAATTACAGGGAGCAAGATCTGTGGACGTATATTTCCCCGAAGCACCATGGTTTGACTACTATACCGTATGTATTTTTAAGATTCAGTTTCTTACATCTTTTTACATAATTTAAGATCATACAATTCCAGCAAAATAACTTTTAGCAATGTTCGGCAGCATTTTTACCTCAACATCTGTGTTTAAGAAAACTAGAGCACAAAAAGTCTACACCAGGCTAGCTGGGAGAGTAAATTATACAGCTTTCAGTAGCATTTTATTTTCTATTTTTGGTTTGTAAAGCTCTAAGACACAGAGAACTGCATTTTCAAGAGCAACCTAGAAATTCATTAAACTCTCAAGATTTCTTTCTTTCTTTTTTTCCCCACTTATTGCATGTTTTAATCCTTGTACTGATACACTTCCTTGCATGGAAACAGAGACAGAAACCTGAGTTGTACTCCTGAGAACACACTGCAAAGCACCTTGGGCATGCAGTTTTGCACCACTTTGGACAGAAGGCGTATTTAGAGAGCAGGGTGAGGCTCCCTTCCGAAAGATGCTTCCAAGAGATGCAGAACAATCTGCTCTCTGGAAAATGCCAGCCTCCCTCTTCTAGTCTCAGGGACTACTAGTTTTGACCTTTCAAACACCATCCCCAGTACTGCATTACCAAAAGTGCTCGGTTTCAGCCTAACTGTGCTCTGCTGCAATCTGCAGGATAACTCTAGTGTTGACTTCCGAGGGAGTAGTTAGGCTGATGCTAAGACCTTTTAGAAATGTGAGCCCAGGAGATTCAGGCTGTTGTTAACTACCCTGAGTGTGGCTGGCAGCAGAGCAAGCAGGACAGAAAGGCTCTCAGAGGAAATTCAGACTTATTTTTAAAGAAGTTTGGTCATTTTCAGAATTTGGGTGGTGTCCTCAGATGGATGTTCACCCAACTCTTTCACTTCTCTTTTTTCGTAAGACTGTGGCACTGCAAGGTTGAGCATTTCATTCAGCTCTCCTTGTTTTGGTTCCTTCTGAGTGCCCCATGGCTGGGCAGGGTGTGGGGGTGGCAGGCCCAGCATCCCTTGCACTGTCTGTGGGACATGCCCCCTGCATGAGCAAAGCTTAGCTCCCAGCATCTGCATGTACTTGCCATGCACATGGTCCTTACCCAAAACAAGGCTGGGTACTTACCATAAATTATAATTAGCATTTACAGAGGGCAAGAGCAAAGACTTCCTGTGATCTGCTCGGTACGTAAGCCTTGCCTACACCTGGTTTTGAGGCATTAAACCAGAAAGGAATGATGCAGATAACTTAATGCTGGTTGTCTACACGTACACAAATTTCTCTCACTGAATGCTGCAATTACTTTCTGAAAGGGGAAGACTTGTCCTTAAAAAAGAACATTTACAGTTTACTTTCCTGAATTATTATGAATCATTTACTTTAAACTGGAATGTGACAGGCTCTATATGCATAAAGAGAGGAAGCAAAAGTTTCTTCGCTTTTTGCTCAGTGTCTTGATGAATTTTGGGGTTTTTTTCACAGCAAATGGAATAATGATACCATTTTAAAGAATTTGCTGTCTTTCATTCATCATGCTTCTATCTCATGCATATGCATAACTGCAGGGGACAGATCCTCTTTCATGTTAAAAAAGGAACTTGAATAATACCCCTGAAATCCGCTTTTTTGTACTGATGTAATTGAGATGAAAATGTACCCCTTGGTATCATTTTCCATAGTATATAGTCACAATGTACAGTGCACAAATTTTTGGGATTTTAGCTGTGTTGATTTTTGTGGTAGGGAGTTAAAGTGCCAAGTACCTGGAACAAGAACTATGCTACTGTGGCTGCTCCGTTGAGCAAGATCCCTCTGTTCATCCGTGGAGGCTACATCCTGCCAGAACAGGCACCAGCCACAACCACTACTAAGAGGTAATGTCATCTATATCTATTACCAAACAACCACAGTAGGGGTCAGACCCACAGACAGCCAAAAAAAGAAAAAAAAAAATCAAAAGGAAGTGCAGAAGAGATGCTATCTGCTGTTCCCAGCTGCCATCCCAGGCAATAAGTGCAGTATTTTTATTCCGCGATTCGCTCCATTGCATTAGAAGTCACCCCAGAGATGACCCTTGTCATCGTTTGCAAGGCTGAAACCTACTCCTGGCTCTGTGGTTATGTTCAGAAAGGCTTTTGCACCTCTTACTGCCACGCTGACCTGCTGTCAGTCATTCAAAGTAAACATGTGCAAAGGAAAAAGGCAAAACTCTTCTCCTTGGTCGAATTTATCAAATGCCATGGGCAAGGTGGAAAAGCTCAAATCTCTTTTCAGGAAAATGATTTCTTCATGCCAATGGGTAATACATGGTCTCAAGTCTGAACCATGCTCAGAAGCTAATGTGAGTAGGGAAGAAAGGGAATGCTGCGCAGTAATCAGTCTAAACTGGTAGCACTGGTGACCAGTTGCCTCCCAGACTGCTGAGTTACACATTAAGGCCACTATAAAAGGGGAAACTTGTCCATGCGAGCACACAAAAGGTGGGAATTTTACACTTCAGTGGTACAAGGCAAGGCAAAGTTTTCATCATCATTTCAGGAGCCCTTTTGGTGACCACAGTTGTCTTTCTTCTGTCACGGTCTTTTTTGTAACCTTAAAATTGGCATTGTGTTTGGAAGTTTTTGTTGAATAACTTGGGAGGGACGGTACTCACAAGTCTGTGCTGACACTTAACATGTTTGTCAACAGCCGCCTGAACCCATTTGGGCTCATTATTGCCCTGGATGAACAAGGAGAAGCTTCTGGGTCTCTCTTCTGGGATGATGGTGATTCAATCGGTAAGCCTGGCCCCCACAGGCAAGCAGTGTCTGTATACAGGGCTCTCCTAAGCCACCTTCCCAGCAGTAGAATGGCACTGGCTCATGCTAGAAACAGCTGGAGAACTGACCCCCAGTTGAAGGTTACAGAGATGAAAAGCAGATTGGTCCTCAAGTCAGTGTTTTGGTATGAGAATGGTGTGACACTGGGAAGAGCTAGTCTGCTGGAGAGGGCAATCACTCGTGTTACATTTCCCAGAGATCACCCCAAGAAGACTAGAGGAAGAGATTAAATAGCCCACAAATCATCTTAGTCTGACGTTAGCCACTCACTACAGTTTATGTGAACTGCTTATGGATTTTGCTCCCTGTTTTGATACCAACCCTCGTTTTGTGTTTTGACAGACACTATTGAAACAGAGAATTACTTCTTGGCTAAATACACATACAGCAGAGTAAGTAGCAACATACAAGGTACCTACGTACATGCAGGCAGCTGTATTTTGGTGCAGCCATTGTAAGGTGTTGATGTCTAATTTTTCTCTGGAGACCTTTTTTCTTACAGCTCAGCCTTTAAACCTGATAAGCTACCTAGTGCTTTCCTTTCATTTACAGACAGCTACAAAAAAATCCAACTATGATGCTGCAGCTTTGTGTTTGCTTCATTGAGTATCATAGTGTCACATCGTTAATGTCCCTGCTGTGATGTGAATCTGAAAATCCACTTTTTCATCTCTGTTTTGTTTTGTTTTGTTTTGGGTTTTTTTCTGACTAGCAGCTTCTGGGGATGAAGGACATTTTCCTTGTCTTCTCTTCCTCCTGTGAACACTTCACTTCATGGGCTCTCTTTAGGATATCCCAGCAACTTTTTAACTTAGACCACTTGAAGTTTTTATTTTGTGAGCCAAAGAATTATGTAGTCTCACTTTTTTAGCTTGCATTGGGGATGAAGGACATTTGTCTTGTCTTCTCTTCCTCCTGTGAACACTTGTAGTCATGGGCTCTCTTTAGGATATCCCAGCAACTTTTTAACTTAGACCACTTGAAGTTTTTATTTTGTGAGCCAAAGAATTATGTAGTCTCACTTTTTTAGCTTGCATTTCCTTGTCTGACAGCACAGAGATTGCTCCCATGGTTGGTCGCCTGCAGAGCGATCCAGCACGCTACCGGCAACCCACCGTGCTGATCAGATGCTCCGTGCAGCACAGGAATAGATTAGCTCAGGGTCTGTGCACTAATGCCTTTCACACAGTGCTCACTTCTGCAGACATGTCCTGAGAAAGCTCAATAGAAAAAAAAAAAACAGTTTAGGCTTCAACTGAGAAAAATTTTATAAAATAAAACTACTAGAAGCCTACTAAGTATATGATAATAAGTTGTTGGAGTTAACATACTTCAATAATCTTTACAGTTCATATTTTGTCTACAGTTAATAGCATTTGGTAAGAAATAGGATATTGTAAGTAGACTGTGGCATAGTTTTGGTCAACAGCTGAAATAGGAGCCAGCAGTGTGCCCAGGTGGCCAAGAAGGCCAGTGGCATCCTGGCCTGCATCAGGAACAGTGTGGCCAGCAGGACTAGGGCAGGGGTTGTCCCCCTGTACTGGGCACTGGTGAGGATGCACCTCGAACATTGTGTTCAGTTTTGGGCCCCTCACTCCAAGAAGTGAGGTGCTGGAGCATGTCCAGAGAAGGGGAACGGAGCTGGGGAAGGGTCTGGAGCACAAGTCCTGTGAGGAGCAGCTGAGGGAACTGGGATTGTTTAGCCTCGAGAAGAGGAGGCTCAGGGGAGACCTTATCGCTCTCTACAGCTACCTGAAAGGAGATTGTAGGGTGTTGGTCTCTTCTCCCAGGTGACAAGTGATAGGACAAGAGGAAACTTGTGCCAGTGGAAGCTTGAATTGGACATTAAGAAAAATTTCATCACTGAAAGGGTTGTCAGGCATTGAAACAGGCTGCCCGGGGAAGGGGCACCATGCCTGGAGGTATTTAAGAGATGTGTAGGTGTGGTGCTTAGGGACATGGTTTAGTGGTGGAGTTGGCAGCATTAGGTCTATGGTTGGACTTGATGATCTTAAAGGTATTTTCCAACCTAAAAAGTCTATGATTCTGTGATTTTCATGCTGTGTATTCCTTAAAGCCCCATAGTAGCCTACAGAAAATATCAAAAAGAATAAAATTGTGTTAACTCATATTGTGATATTGATCTTAGAATGTATGTCTTGCAGGAGCAAGAGCAAGCCAGGGTAAGCCAATGGGTTTTATTACATAGTGTTGTATATTCATGAGATATTCTCCTGGAACTAACACCACATACCTAGACTTTAAATTTAATTTGTAATTTATTTTCTTCTTGATTTACCAAGAAAAAAAAATTCTTCAAAAAAAGGTATTTCAACAGCAAAAAGGAAGAAAAATCACTTTGGCTTTCTGTAGTCTGTGTGTAGTAATTTATTGCAGGAAGGCTACAGAAAAACAATATGCAGTTTTGTATTAAATTCCGATCTGTGCAAATTAGATTGTTGATTCACTGGCACTTCCATTTCTCATTGCTCATATATGACTTCTGCCTGTAAATCCATGACTGAAGTCCCTATCTGCATTCCAATAATCTCTAATGTCGATTTTTTATTGTGTTTATAAAGAAAACAATCCATCTCAAATAGCAAATTGTAGAGGTATGAGAAATGTATTAAAGTCTTGGTATTTGTTGCTCATTTCTATATTCTTAAAAAATTGTGGGTGAATAATTTAGTCACACCTAGTTTTAGGAGAACACACAAGTTTTGCTCCCTAAGAGATTTACTGATAAGGTCTGATATCACAGCATTTACTCTATCCAGCACAGAGTGTTGTGCAAGGAACAGCTACAGAATTAGACCCTCTCATTCATATTTTCATCTAAACAACCCAGAAGTACAAAGAAGAATTCAGAACTAGTGCAGGAACTTAAGTCTCAGAGAACGATGCAAGCTACCTTCTCTCTGGTAATGACTCACTGCAGTTGGTGTTTTCATTCACTTGACACCTCCATTTCAACACGCTAACGGCTGAGCGACCTAAGTCACAGTGTCCCATATATTAACCCCACCTGTCTAGAAATAATATGTGAGCCAGATGTGTAAGTTCTGCTGTACTTCAGTCATGAGCAGGGAGATCTATAAAATCTGCCTCCATCCCCAGAGGTGGCAGACAAGGCAGATGTGCTTGGAATGTGCCAAGGGAGCCCAGACTACACTAAAGGGATGGTGACAGGAAAGCTTTCCCAAGGAAACGGCTCTCGGCTTTGAAAGAATTTGCTAGCCACTAGGTATCTGAATAGTCTGAGAGGAAGTTCCTCCTAAAACTGGTCCAATTTTCAAGAGGAAAATGGTGTGGAGAGGGGAGCGGGGAAGTGAAGTTCATAGGACCAGAGCAATACAGTAAGAAAGAAAAATCTTGCCTCTGCTGCACAGCAGTACAGGAGGAAGTCCTGGCTCCTGGCCTGGGATCCAAGACTTGTTTTTGCTTTGCTTTTATGGGGCTCTGAATGGTATCTGTAAGTTCCCTCCCTCTGACAGGAACTCAGGACCTTCCTGGGCAATTGCTTGAACGATTAGATGCCTGAGGAGGAGAGGGTCACTCATACCCCTGGAACATCACCTCCCTGTCTCCCCAGGACCTTCAGTTCTAGACCTTGGTCAGAAGGACAGTTGTGTCTACTGCAGAGTCCCAGCCCAGGGCCCCAGAGCTTGAGTGCAACCTTATTTATTAATGCAGTTGCAATCATTTGGTTCAGCATCACACTGAGCCTACGGGGTCTGTGTGGCCACCCTGCACTAGCTCTCCTGCTTCGCCACACCTAGACAGCAATAAATCCCCGCAGGGAGGTGGTCTCTGCACCGTACCTACCTCTGTGCTGGAGCTTTGCCGAGGGGGAGAAGACACCATATGTAAGTACCGTAACAAATTCTCCAGAGGCTTTTAGAGGCCTCTCCCTATTTGCTCCGTAATAGCCAACATTCCTTATTTAGGCAGTTTAAAACAGTGTGCTGGGAATTAGCATTTATTTTTAGTGTGGATGCCTGAAATAAGCAGTCTAAGCACACCCCTAAGATACAAATGCTGTGATCGTGCTCCTGCTCCCCTCCTACCACGCACCATTGAAATAGCATAAGCTAATTTATGCAAAAGGTTCCATCATGGGTTTCTCCTTGGCATATTTTTAAAAAGTCATGATTGCATAGCAATTCATCGTTTCCTAAGCAGTGTAATTCATCTTTATTTCCTTAACAACTTTGATCACATAACAAATGCAATGATTTCTCTTCGTTGCTCGTACAGGAAATTACTGTCACTGGTGATCCAAATGAATTTGTTTAATGACTTTATATGTTCTCTTGGTACATCTCTTCATAAACAATATATAGTAAATAAGAAATACAACAAACAAAACTCTGTGGACATATGGGGTTCCTTCAGTATCCTTAAAGCTGGGACACACATAACCAATTTCTAGCAGGAGCTGTGGAGATGTGGGACATGAAATAGGGACAAAATATCTAGCAGCTAATGTTTGTGGAAGATGCTAACAGTTTAAAGCAGTTAGTTGTGGGTGTTAATTAAATCTGCCTTAAGGTCACTAATCGAATCTCTGTACCTGGATTTTGGCTTTGCATATGCCACTGTATCCTGCAAATGGGTACAGGAACCAAATTTGCATTGATTACAAGTAGAAAAAACATGTCCAAGAAGATTCCAGATGCATGTTGTAAATGCTACTTTGCTTCTTACTTTGTTAGTTTATAATCATACACGAAATCTCTCTTACGTGAAAATTAAGGTGACTTGGTTTTCCTTTATGATCTCAGACTTAAATGTCTACATTGGAAGATTTTCTACTGTTCACTGACAAAGATGAGGCCACAGCAGTAACAATATGGGGTAAGTCACCTCTCGAAGGTTGTTATGCTCCTAAAATTTTCTCTGTGGCTTTTTCCAGGGAAACCTGAAGACAGAAATACTTAAAAATGGCTACCGAGGGGCTGACACTCTGAAGTACAACAAAATTACGATTCTTGGCCTGAAACTGAGACCTCATGCTGTTGCTCTGAATGGAAGAGCCGTCCATGGAGACACTTTCTCTTATGAGCTGAGTGGGGTAAGAACTGCACTGAGCAGTTACGAAAAACCTTAGGGAAAGGGGGATAGTCAATGAACAACAGGAACAGCTTCTCGTCCACACCCCTTTACATTCCCATGTATAACCAGACACCAACCTTGATACAACACTCTGAGTTTTAGGGGAAAAAAACCCAGCAAAAACAAGAGCTGTTTTAGGAAAATTAGCAGTCTTGTGGGCAATATTATCATGCTGATAAAATGAGAAAAGTTGTCAGTTATTTATCAGCTGTTGCAAACAAGTGGTGCACATCTTTTCTCACAATTACTTAGTGTCCAAAAGTTATTACAGCATATCAGACTCGAACGAGTGGCTTCCTGTCTTCAGAGGAGGGAAGAGCAAACCTCTGTACCTTAGTGTTCCTAAGGAAGCTGTCACTACAGTGAGACAAGTTACAGTTTCAGCAGCTTAAAGCGTCCAGCCTCAGGGTCACAGATCAAAATGCACGATTTGCTTGTGCAGTGCTCCTCCAGCACCAATAAGGAGACACCCCAGAGGGGACAGACTGAACACCCCTAATAAACAGCTGCAACAGCCTCTGTGGTCCCAATTTCCTTTTCCACATGAGAATAGACAAAAGGAGCAACACTGAGGAAGCTTCCTTTGCTCTGGTCACTTGTCCCATAGCTGTCACCAGCCACCAAGCTGGAATGGGTCGTGCATGGTTTGTATGAGATGGGGTATACACACCTCAGCCCTGGTCTGCATCTAGGGAGCTCCCCATACTTAGACCTGTAAGATGCCACTAACTCGCCATTCAAAGAGGCAACAAGCCATGGATGTCACATCTTGCGTTGCTCTACCCACTTGGCTTAATGATTTAAGTTTATTTGTAACCAGAGCGTGATCCCCATTATAAACACCTCATTCTAACATTTTTTTAATTGAAGGAAATATATAAAAGAAGAAAATTGCTGAGAATAAATTTGAGCCTCAGAGAATCATAAAAAACTCACTTTCAGAGACGATGTCATAAATAACTGTAATCAGTATTGCCTCAAGGGAAGAAATTGTTTAACAGCCAAACTGCCTCTAAGCAAGCTGAAAGCAACACAAATGTGCCAGGGTAAAGAAAACATTCCATCGAGATGTGTTTGAAGGCACCAATCACCAAAATCCAGAAGATAACTACATACTAACAGCATCACATAAAAAGATGATTAAGAAAGACTAAAAAGCTTTTCACAAAAGTATCATTTAAAATTTGATTTAAGCGCAGAAGATGATCTCAGTGACTTAAGAAATACTTCAAATAACAGAGGAAAAAACACCAAGCTGTTGTCATAGGGACAGTCCAAAGTTGCACAAAAATTACATTATTTAAACCGGCTAAATATATTCCTCTTAAAATTCTTAGAGATTCACTCAAACCTCTCCCACCACCCCTGCACAGACCTTGTAATGCCATTACCTATAATCCTTTCATGTTTGACTATCCAAAAATAAAGCGCTAGCAGCTTGGGTTTAGATCTGGAAAACTTACAATCCATGTAATTAAAAAAATAACAACATCTAAAGGGCAAATTTGCCACTTCCTCATGGTCTTAATGGGATTACATACTGTATAATATTTTAACAAGACAAAGACTCTACTGTTTGAAGGGATGGAGTAGAAAGTAACTTCTACCATATTGCTTTTTCATTACAGAAAGCAGATTTGCCTAAAACCAGTGCTCAAGTGCACAACTGTGCCATAATTATTTGTATATAAACAGAAGTTTGCTTAGAAATAAGCCACTTCTTTCTCTCTGATTCATAAAGTGTTTCCCTGATCTGAAATTTGTAATATCTCAGAATCCTCCTATTATTAGGTTATTAGGACTCTGTTACCTTCCACTCCTCCCCTGCACCCCCCTCTCCAGCTGTGAGTATTCTACCCTAAGAGCCACAGGTACTGTATTGTAACTGCAGCAGGGGTGCTGGAGGAGCACTTCTTCTGACAGGGCTTATGCTGACAACAAAAAATGACCTGGCCATAGGAAGGTTCTCCTTTTTCTCCCACTTCCATCCTCTGCTGGGAAGTGCAGAGAGGTTCCCAGTGTCTGGAGTTCCCGATGTCCATGCAGTAGTGCAGTCTGGAGCTCTTTGGTTAGTGTTTGCACAAGGTTACAATATTTTTGCCTGTATTTGAGTAAAAGGCAAATAATTTGAGAAGAGGAATTCCTACTTAACAAGTAGTGTTAGAGAACTGTCTCCGATGAAAGATGAAAATATTACGTACTGTGAAGAAGTGATCTAAGCACAGGCTGTTAAGAGTGATGTTAACACAAATCTGTGGGTGGGCAAAGAAATAGCTAAGAGGTGTGAATGGATATTATGCATTTTAAGAGATTATTAATTCTGAAACCTAGAGATAAAACTGGTGAAGTACTGAAAATGGAAATTACTCAAGTAGCATGAAATACATCAAATTTAACATTGAACAGAGAGAGAGCAGGGAAAGTATTGTATTTATAATTTCATATTTAATTCATGTTATTAATTAATTTTAAACTGTTACTGCATTTCTAAAAGGGGCGTTGAATTGGATACAGCAGAAAGATTCATACTGCCACCAAGTCAGTTTGCCTGCCAGATGAGGTTAAGGGAATCATGAAGGTCTAAGCTAAGGTTCCCTTCTTGTTCAATGTTTTGAGCTGGTCTTTTTCAAGTTAACATAAAATTGTTCATTCATTATGTTTATATCTTCTTTTTTTTCCACAGAAACTCACTTTATGGATTTCTGCCCCACTTACTCAGGAACTCAACATTATGGTTTACTAGTATGAACAGAAAACATTGCTGGAATTTAGCATCCTTAGCCCTCAGATACTGATCATACTGTGATTTTAATGTGAAAAAAATTTAGCCATTAAAACATTGCTTATGCACCTGATGACTGGTTTTTTCCCATGTAGTATTTGTAACTCAGTATTCTTCAGATAAAATTTTCAATAGCAGTTAATGAGTATTGCCATAAACTGGTATGTGTTCAAAATAACATGGAAGAAATCATGCTGTTCTCTCTCACCTCAGACAGAGATAATATTTGGAATTGTTCTTGATGGAATCATATTCTGGACAGCATAGACTGGGTTTGTTTTTACAAACTTGTGGTAGCAAAAAGAAAGAAAAGGAACAGATAGCCAGCTTAACTCACATAGGCCTGTCCTGGGAGAGGCAATGTAATTTGTCAAGAGAATGCATGGTAAGCACAGCTAATCAAAGCTTGGGGAAACCTAGATCTATTTTAGCTATTTCTGGCTGCAGAATGATCTCCCAAGACCGTAAGGATCTCCAGCTTGTGAAAATGGCTCTAAGGAGTCCCTGTTATTTTAATAATATAATACATAATCTCACACTAATACAATAGAGAATACATATTATATACAATGTAATAAATATTAGTAATATAATATTATAGCTAGTGTTATATAATCAGCTGATGATACAAATCAGTCCAGACTACAAAATCTACAACTGTAGTGTTCTCTTGCTTTTTGTGTCCTTTTCATGTTCCTGAACTTTAATAACCAAAGCCTGGGATCCAATGACCATAGAGAGAATTTGTTGAAAACTCTTGGCATTTTTTTCAAGAATCTGGTTCTCTCTAGAGACTTTTCCCAGTGTTAGAGGATCTCTTACTGGACCAAACAGTCCAGTAAGAGTCCAGTAAGAGTCCCTTTAATGTGTACCATGACTTCTGACTGGAGGGTTCTGCATCATGGCAGGGTCAGCGCTTCACAAACCCACCTATTCCCAAACTTTTAACTCTAAGCTAAAAAGTTCTTTTTACTTTTGTTCATATTTGTTAATGAGAAACCTGAGTCACAGTCTGCAGTCATAGGAGCTTTACGAGTAAACAGACATTCCAGTAAGGAGGTTGGGAAGGGACTGTGATCCAGTTTAGGCTGGTAGCCCCAGCTCTCCCTTCCCCAGCAGTGATGTTCCCCCCAGAACATTGCAGGCAGTCACCTCAAGCTCCTGCAGGTGCTCGTGACTCTTCCTACTCCTGTTTCCCGCCGCAACAAAAACATATGGAAAGTACTACTCGTGGCAGAAATGCCATGTCAGTTCCCAGCAGATTAATTCCTCTTACAAAACTCTGCAGGGAAATACCTCAGCCACATTCTACTCCTGCAAAAAGCTGCCTGATACTACTTCTCCGTGGGAAACTGTTCCTGACGCACAGACACGACTGCAAGTGCAGTGTGTTTTAACAAGGATGTCTGATTTTCACTATGTTAGGTTCTAGACCACTCAATGACGAGGATTTCATCCAAGTGTTTTTACATGATTGCATTTGTCCCGAATTAGCCAGGACGCACAACACAGCAGTAAATTTCTCCAGTTTATGCCAGCTGCAGGAAAGCAAACACACTCCTGCCCAGCTGCTAAAGGCTGCTTCCTCTGAGAGATGGGTCCAGTGCAGAAACCTGGAGACCTGGATCTGACCAGAGCTTTTGCTGGCTTGAAATATGTCTGCTGTGAAATATGTCTGCTCTGCACAGTGTGGACAAAGCAACTTGCTCATCAGCTCTTTTGTGGGAAGAAGCTGGAGAAGTTACTATAAAAAACTGTAGCTGAAGACAGTGAGGAAGGGCTGAGGAAGAGCAGAGTAAGGGCAGTTGGGTGAAAGATGAGCTAAGACGATGGATGTGACAACCATCCTCCCTGCACAGGAGTATAGCACAAAATGAGACCCCTTGATGAAGTAAACACTTAAAAGGATGCCCCTCTGAGTCCGTGGACTGGGCAGAATAAGGACCTTGTGCAAAGGAAGGATGTCAGTACAGTTTGTGAGACCTGTGTGTATTCGGGAGAGAGAAAATCAGGGGAACCCCTGTCAGCAGACACCAGAGGCAGGCAGCCAGGAAGAGCAGTACTTGCTGCATAAATCTGAGGAACAAGAGACCCAAGAGGATGTGTCTGTACTATGTGTCACAGCTCTGCATCAGATAGCTCAGAGCGGGGCCAAACCAGCCAGAGGCTCCAGATGGCACAAGAGGTGCTGGCCCAGCTGCCACTGGCCACGCACACATTGTCTAGGGGCTCAGCCACCCTGCCAGCCATCCTCTCGTGCTGCCTGTGTGAGCCACGTGGCTGCTCACTCCGTCCATGTCGCAGACATAACCAGATGTGCTGGTTTTTGAAAAAAAAAAAAAAAAAGAAGTGGTAGTCTTTGCCAAGATGTCATCAAAGAGCTAACTGCTCTCAGTTTTCCCCAAAAGTGGTGATGTTAGCCCTGCACCGTGGCAAAACAGCAAAGAGAGAGATAAATCTGAGCCACCTGGTCAGAGAAAGCAAATTTTAAACACCCTGGCTGGGAGTGGGGTACATGACGTTTTGGTTTGTTTGCAGGGGCTGGGGTTTTTGGGTGCAGAGGGTTTCTCTCTTATCTGCCTTACAGTGTGGATAAAAGCTGGAGTGGGGATGAGAGGGGCGGTGGGAAATTTGCTGACAAATGGTGAAAGAAGAGACCAGTGTGGAAGTGGGGGCACGGATGTTTCTGGAGCACAGGGGAGATGTCACCTCCATAAAGAGTCCTTGCCTGGATAACTGTGTGGAGCCAGACAGCGCTCACTGGTTTTCTGTGAAATCAGTGACTAACCTAGCAATTCTATATATATCTTAATAAAATAGGAGCAGAAAAATACACTCCTGCCAACATCAATATGTTGTTCAGGCTTGTATTACAACCTGGATTTTATTCCTTTCTTGTTATCTTGCTCCTTGTAGGTTCAGTGAACACAACAGGAAATCACTAGTCGGTAATACATCCTCCTTGGGCTCTGATTTCACATGTTCATCTCATAAAAGTAAGCAAGATAGCCCTTGGTCAGCATTTGTATTAGGGACATCAAAGAAAAGCAGAGTTTGTGTGTGTGTGTATCTGGCTTATTTATCCTCTCTGAGCACTGAGCTGCAGCTGTAATTTTAGATCTTTTACACTTTTTTGAAGTTCTGGTTATACTTCTTGTTCTTTCCTATCCCAACAGCTGCTTCTCTTTCTTTTTTTTTTTTTTTGAGAAAAGGATAAAGACTTCAACAAAAAATACAGAACATGTTACAAGGGATATGAGCTGGATCCAAGAATCTACAGCCAAATATTTTACTGTTTTGTAAGATTAGATTAGATAAACATGAACTTTCCTAAGTGTTGGACGGAATTATTACAGATACAGATCTTCAGTGGAGGAATAACTTCCCAGGCTGGGATTTAAACGTGTCCAGTCAGCTGCTTTCTCCAGCCTGCCTTTGATAGCCATAAAAAACCACCAGCGGAATCCCTCAGAACCTGAAGGAGTTGAAATGTAAAGGGAAAAATCTTACTTTGCATTTCAAATCTCCTGCCTTACAAAGCCATAAAGGGAACACAGAAAATCACCAGCCAATGTGTACTGACCACTAAGAATATGCCATTAGGCTTCACTTCTGCAGAGAAAGAAGTAAACATTCTCCATGCTACTCTATATACACTTCAATTTCCTTTCATCTACAGTGGGTAATTTTAGGTTTAATCTCAAAGGATCCTGCTGCCCATACCTGTGAAAGATTCATGCTGATTTTGTATAACATGAAAAGTTGGTGGTAGCTCGAATCAATTACAGTCAGAGAAGTAGCACGAATGGAATGAAGGGGACATGCCCAGAGAGCTCTACTGTGCTTATTAGGTTGGACACAAAACACATTTGATATGGCCAAATGTTGTATTGTATGTCTTGGAACAAGGAACGGACAAAAGAAGATGGGACATTACTAGAGCAAAGAGACACTGGAGAAGATTTGGGGTCCTATTGGATGGCCAGCTGAGCATGAGTTCCCAATGAAATATTTAATCAAAAAAGAGGTAGAGCAACCTCAGATATACAGAAAAGTAAAGGCAGAGATGTTGTAATTTGTTTGTTGCACTGATACCATCTTGCTGGAACGCTCTGTCCCATTCTGGTGTCAGAAATTTGTAGAATACATTGAAAAAATAAGCTTGCTTCAAAGAAAAGTCACAAGAAAACATCTGAGGGACTAGAAAAATGCATCTTCCAGTGAGAGCATCAAGGAGCTCAACCCATCTCTAATGCCCAAGGGAAGGCTTAGTCCCCATGAGAATCTCAGTGTAACTATGGGAGCAGAAGCTCTTTAAGTAAGCAAAGGTAAGATTCAGTGTCTGTTCCTGAAACTAGGCAAATTCAAAGGCTGATATTTTAACTGTTGGAAAAGGCCTGTAAAGAGCTGTAGTGAATTCTCCTGTAGTAGAAATTTTTAAATGAGAAACGAATGTTTTTCTGAAAGAAATGCTCTTGCTCAGTAATTCAGGCATTTTTTGGAACTGTATCCCTAGCCTGTGTCATGACAACTGATCACAGTAATCTCTCTAGGATTTGCAAGTATGAATAATGAAAGGGGCGTTTTGTATGTTTTTGCAAAGCATATTTAGGTTTCTGTGACGTCAGGCCTTTTGGAGGTCTCCATGTAGTTACAAAGGTCATAAAATGTCATTGATATAATCAGCTTTTTGATAAGTTTTGGTATGTAATATATTTTAAGTGTATAACTTCTCGTGAAGGTTCTGGTAATTACTTTTTCCTGTCACCAGGCGTAACTGGAATCTCCTTGAAAGTTAAAGCAATTCGTTGCCATTGTCACACAGAGACTATTTGCCACTCTGTATGCCATCGTGTCTAGAACAGAGAAGAAAAATGTCCCTGGGTCTACGATGAGCATGAAGTAGAGAATGAGGCAGCAACACTGTTCTCTGCTCTTTGAAAGGGTGCTGATGAGGTTTTTTCACCACCTGATTATGCTTTCTGGAGAATAAATCTGAGAAAGCTGAGGTAAAAAGCATGTCAATTACTGGATGTACTGGGTGTACATATGTATATGTACATATGTAAAACTTTACACAATAATTTTGAAGATACAAGCAATGTTCCTCTTTTTTTACCTTCCATGGGTAAAGTCTCAAGGGAAAACTTATAAGCATTTCTAAGCTGATAAAGACAAAAGAGCACTTCCTTATACTGATGTGGTTTTAGATCAAGCAGCTGGAGGTACTGTACTTTATGGCAGACAAGAAACAAATTTTTTAGTAATACATAAAGAAAATATTCTTGTGCCAAAGCTACGCAGTATTTCATTATTTGTTAATCCATTGCAATAGCTAGAAAAGGAGAAGGCGTTTGAGAAACCCCAACTTATGATGTCTGTAATTAACATGTAGCCGAAAAGCAATGGAAGTAAAATCAGTGTTTACTGGGTCATGCCAAGAGTCTGTTTGCCTATCTGAAACAGATGCTTCCTGTTTTTCAGCATCTAAGTGGAGTTTCAAACCATGAAACAACATTTTGAAGATGACTGTTACCTCTTCAGGAGCTCTTTTGTATGTGGGTGAACCTTCTTTTGTGTACACTTACCAGACAACTGTATTTTTGTGTGCATTATAAGTACTTCTTTCCTTCTTAGTGAATCACCTGCAGCTACACATTTGAGCCCTGTTTTGAAAAAGTAGCTATTTATATATTCATAAAATATACTTGCACATTAAATGTTCATGTCAAGCTGGCAATAAAAATAGAAAACCGGGATGTTTTATTTAGGATTTAAAAGGAGATTACGAAACTGCTGTTACATAAAATATTTGCATACATCCTTAGTTTCAAATTGTCTGAGGGCTATATGTAGTATTTTGGGTGATGCATAGAGTTTATACTGACTTTTCTCTAGGTGATGTGTATGACAAAGTGCCCCTATATTAGCATGTTAGTTCAGATGAGGAGCAAGCTTTTGAAATGAACCCCCTGACTGTCCCTGTTTACTGCTCTTGGGTCTGGGAGCACGGGAAGTGAATTTCTTTCACATGAGCTAAACTAGAATAGGTTCTCCAGGACAACATGCAACGCACTCCATCCACCAAGGAGCATTCAGGCTATATGGAAGTAAATGGTCCATAATGTGTACAGGGTAGGTGTTGGCTCTTCAGCACCCAGCCTTTCACTCTGCAGTTTGGGCCTATTGCACTATATTACTTTCTAAGGTAGGCAGTGGCTTCAAGACCAAACTTAGCCCAGTAGTTGGGCTAAATAGCCTGAAAATTATTTGAAGTTTTCCCTAAATATTAATTGAACAGGTGGAGGACAAAAAGAAATCAGAAAAAATATTTAGAGAGAAGTTCGGGCTTTTTGGATTTGTTTAAGCTCATCCTTACACATCAGAGAGGAGAGGTAAGATGCACATGCTGTGTCTTTTTCCTCTCTGAAAACTCAGCTGTAACAGAAATTGGAAACACTTTCCACCTAATGGCTGGACAGTGCAAACTCAGCACTCCCACCAGTGCCGAAATACTCCTAGTGCTCCTCTTTCTGCTTTATTAGTCTCGCCTGTTACTGCTAATTTTTCTAGCACAGTGATTCAACTTCCATGATTCCTGATGTTACATCTGTAATACCGTTATGATATTTTGTTTTGAGGTGCAGAGGTCAAATCAGCAGTTACTGAAATACTGCTTTATGGAGGACATCTTTTAAACATTACTTCAATTTTTATTTTAATGATGCAGGTTTGGCAAACAAACTGCAGGCATTAAAGGTACTGGTGACATAGTAGTTTTATTAACCTACCTCACATATTCTATAATAGCCTTTTGTTTCGCTCTGTTCAGTTTCCAAGCAGAGCAGTTTATCACTCACTTTTGTCTGCTTTGCTGTTCTTCCTTTTACTGGTCCAGATCACATCTTTTAATTGTAAATCTTGTGATACAGGACAACTGTTGATTATTTGTCTCTGTGTTCTTAATAGAGCCATTATTAAGCATAACAAGTATATCTCCTGATACCTTATTATAAGTAGATCTCAAAATCCACCCCTTTAAGCACAATTGCTTTCTCCATGTTTTCTTCTTTATCCACCCCTAGAAAATAGGAGATGCTAATTTAGAGACAGTATGAAATTAATCTTCCTTGTAGTTGTTATTATCACTGACACAATTACAATGAGTTTTATGTGTTAGTTCCTATGCAACCAATGCTTGCGTATGTTTAACAAGTCAAACCTATTACAGCTCCTTCTCTTAATGTTATTTGTTTTGTATCATTTTGGACTAGAAATCGCTGTGAGCTTATTGGTATGCACTATGCTTTCTTTGGTCTTACTGCACACAGGGAATAAAAAAATATGGAGTGAGATTCCTCCTGCTTAAATGTAGGTATCTGCAGACCAGACCTGGAGATGAGTGGGTGCCCCTCACCATCAGTGCAGACACCAGCACCTCCACAGTGTCTCACCTCACTCTGAAGCAGCCTCCTACTTCTGCTTGTGTGAATCCCACCCTGAATCCCATTGCTAGCATTTGCTGGGTCTCACTGATCATGGCAGGAGCCTGGACAGCTAGCCCCGCATACACTCCTACTCTGTAGTCTCTTAACACTAGATGAGACAATTTCCATCCAAGGAGTTTCAACTGTGTTTCAAACGCTTTTTAAATTGCAGCTATTTAGATCATCAGGCACCAGGTTGGAACTGGATTGCAAATCCCACTGTGACATTTTTTTTCCCCAGATGAATCCCCAATAGAGTGTAAGAGGGAGGGCTCCTTGTTGTGATGGTCCTTTTCTTCCCAGGAACTGATCCCTAAAAGTTCCCAGGAGAGCCAGCTTTGCACAGCAGGTAAGAGGCCCACAGTCTTCCATATACTGTCCTTCATCATGAAGTGTATGGTGCTGCAGAAAAATAATGCTAATTAAAACACTGAAAAAGCAATCCCAAGGGTGAAGTAGTTCATGTTACTCATACTGTTAAGGTTTTGACAACAGATAGGAAGGGAGACAATGTGAGGAGGATTATGGGTGAGGGTGTATTTATGAGACAGGAATATGTCCTAAGGTTTTCCTATTAGCACTGTTGACAATAGCACAGCTGGTTGTATACCAGTAGTCCCACAGCTTTCAGCCTGCAGTTCTGCTTCCAGCCTTGCCTGGTTTGGGGAACCTAGCACATAACCCCTTACACGAGTTTTAGAGTCGTCTCTAAACAAAAGAGTTGTCGACCAAACAAAAAAAACCACCCACAAACCATAATCTGATGCATTCTTTTACAAGGATATTTTTGCTGTTTGTTGTGTTGCATACACACACATTATCTGCTGGGCTCTTTTTCTTCTCAGGTAAGCCTGAGCTGTGGAGGGACCAGTGGACCTTCCATGGAAGCCGCAGGCTGTTGTGTAGGATGCTCCCGCTCTGGGCAGCTGTAGGACAGTGGGAGCTGCTGGCAACAACAGACAACATGTCAGGCTTTAACAGATTTAAATTTCATTGGTATTATATAATATGGCTGACTTTCTATTAAAATCAGCTAAGGTATAGAGACGGGAAAAGCCTGGGCAGTCCTACAAATTTATAGTAAATAATTGCTGGAGCAGGACTAGATGAAAAAGTGACTGAAGCGATCTGTAAGAGACAGTATCTGGGGACTCTCCTTTCTGTAACGCTGACTACTGCGTTCCTGTGCATCACCAAACCTCCCCTAAGAGCTGAAACACCCCAGGCACTGCTATGTGATATAATCCAGCAAAACACCCGAGCAGCCTGCAGCTGAGGGAGCTGAGCAGCCGCTCTGCCCGCTAGTGACACTGCGGAGCAGCTTGCAGACAGCAAACACAGCTGTCTGGGACAACTGGCAGTGAGCACAGCTGGCAGAAGCAGCTACGAGCTCGTCCAGTGGCCAAGGGGTGGTGAGTGGCCAAGTAGAGCTGCTGAATTCAGCTTAGAGCAGAGGGTCCTTTCTGGCTTCTCCATACCAGGGGAGAATGGTGACACATTAAGCTGATACAGCACCAGCCAAGCTCTGTCTCTTGGGACAACAGCTTCACCCCCAACCAGGTGGATTATGCGATGAAAAACGGGAGACGATTAAAGGAGGAGGCTTGTGGCTGATAATTTCTTTGTTCTCTGAAGTGTACCAGGTCAGGACTGCAGCCAGTGTGTTCTGAAGGAGGCTAGTTTTCATGTAAATTGTTATTCATTCAATTCCTTAAGAGTTTATATTATTTGAACTCATGTGTATGAAATATTAAACTCATGTGTGCACAGCCCCATACTGCTGTGTAGTCAGTAGGGAAAATTTTTGATGTCTTAAAAGCCATTAATTTAAATGCATTGATTTAATTCCCCTGAGTTTCAGGCTGACACTGATTCTGGTTCTGTATTTCCTAAGGCCCCTTGGAAATAGCATCCTCTGCTTGTGGCCAGTCTGTGCTCAGGGAAGGGACCACAACTCGCCTTCTCTTCTACAGCACTATGAACTCTTCTCAGCTGTTATCCATCTTCTCTCCAATTCTGCCTTGGACATGCTGTTCTCTAAAACCATATATTACGTATATAATCTGTATCTTTGTGTCTTATAGGCATGTGTTTGCATTTAACCACATTGCACCATTATTCCAGGGAACCTAATTCACCATGAAATTCCAATCACTTCATAGAACTACTTCTTTTTCCTTATTAATGGTCTCCATTATATTTTATCTGCGAAGTTTCCCAGTAGATGATAAATACATTGAATAGAACTGATCCCACAACACACCATTATAGATGCTCTCTAGAATTACTTTCTGAGTCATAATCTTTTTAGCATGTGCTGCATTCATTTTGTATAGTGCTAATTTTTAATCAACACATCATTTGGTGAGAAATTATATCAAATCCTTTAGTAAAATCTAGATGTATTACACTGCATTGTCTCCATTCAGCGATTTTATCAATAGAAGTAATTATCTGGCATTATTTGTTTTCTGTGTGCTCTCCATTGCCCATCCTCTGCAGTTATCTTTAAAATCCACACGCTGAACCTTAGCCTAATTTAATCTCTTTGAGGCAGGAACAATTCCAGTGTTAAGACATTGCGGAGCACAAAGGGAATTCAGAGAACAACTAATAATAACTGTATGCTGACTATTCTTCAGCTCTCTGCTGTGATCTAGCTGTTTCACATTTATTGCATTACTTAGCCAGGACAGAAATTTAAGTGTCAAGTCCAGAAAAGGACTTTGGTACCTAAAAGCTACATCTTGAAATGTCTATATGACAGGAATCTGCCCTTAAGAATTTGCCTATGTTAGAAGTCCACACTTCTTAAATGGAGCATATATAAATATAGATACCAGGAAAAGACAGCTATTTAAAAGAAACAATGAAAAGTCTGTGTTTGAGATCCCACCACTCCCCATGACAGTTGAATTCTGCTGCATGTCAGCTCACTGTCCCAGAATATTTATTCTTTTAGAAACAGAGTAGAATTCACTCTTTTCCTGTAAATCAGGAAAAGCATCCTTTCTTATCTTCTGCATACAGGAGCAGTGGTTTGAGCACTGTGGCAGATCCATTTTCTTCCTGAGTCTGGAAGTTCAAATCCAGGTCTTGTGTCACAGGACTGTGTTGCAGCATCAAGCTGCCTTGAAAGAGGCAAGTGTCGGCTGTGTGCTGAGGCTGTTCCTCTTGGAAAAGGAACGCCAGACTCTCAGAAAAGAGATCTTACAGACAATGAGGCCAACTCCCCAGGAGGAAGCATCCAATAAACAGATAAGAAAGAAGGATCTCCTGAAGCCCAGCAGCCCAATACTGCTACTGCTAGGGACAGCCCTCGGTTTACTGAACTGTGCAAGTCTCAGCACTTGTCAGGTTTTGTCTAAACCTGTCTGCATACATGAAGCTTTGCTGGGGTTTGCTTAGCTGCAACAGCAGTTTTTCTGATGACCAGGTGGCTACCACCTAGTATCAAACTGTAATTTTTCTACAGACAGCTGTAACGAGTAGTTACTGTGTGCATAATGATGTATTTGTGACCATCGCAGAATGGTGCTGTGCAGAGGAGCATCGGCATGTGGTGATAGAAGAGACCTTGCAAATGGAGACACAGGATGCAGGGTTGGGGAGCAGGAGCAGAGGCTGAAAAAAGGGAGCTCAGGTTGCCCCTGGGGACCCCAGTGCTGTAAAGAAGTCACCAGTGGTTGGTAAAGAAGTGCAGGCTGGGAGCTGACAACAGAGCTGAAAGAACAAGAGCAAGTCTCAAGCAGATGTAACACACACCATATACCATAAATGTGGATGGATAATGGAGTTGCAGACCAATGAAGAAAGAGCAAGGTGTAACAGCGTGTTGGAGAAATAGCCCAGGTGGTGGTCCTCAGAGTGGAGAGGAAGAAGCCACCATCATCATACTCCTCCTTCCATCAGAGAAGTGGAAGAAACTCCATCATGATCATCACCCTCTTCCTGGCAAAGAGCGTGGGATGCTGACAACTCGCTGCAACCCCCACCTTCTTCTCTAGCAAGACTGATGCCATCACACAGGACCAGAAATGTTGGGTAGAGCCCAACAACAGAGGTAGGTACTAGGAAGGTTTTGTACAGCAGTTTTAACTCTATTATTAATGTCATTCTCTATTAATCAGATAATTTGTACTGTGGCAGGCAGTATTATTGTGACTAGACTAATCTTAATAGCTGTCTGTTGTACTGTAATTAGTCTTAAGATTTTCATTAGACTAACAATAAATTCTTGACTTCCCATATAAGATGCATTTTCTTTCCTGCCCATAAGAAGAAGTTTTTGAGTGTAACACTGGTCTCAGAATTGACTTCCATGCAATAATCATGGTAAGGAGTAGTGGCAACATGAATAATCACCATATCATAGTTTAATTTTTAACTTTATTTTTATCTGAACAAATTATTTTTAAAGATAGAATTTTTTTCTGTAGTCGTACTTCCAAGTATTTAGCTAAATAACTACTGCAATCCTAAACTCTGCAGTAAAAAAATGATTTTTATAAAACAGAAGCTGTCCCTTTTTATTGCAATGCCTCTTTTACATATCTAATCTATTCCTCAATACGACAAACAGATCATAAAAGTATTACTTTCAGTGTGATTGTAAATAAAGTATATGCATTCCACTGACATCAAAAAAGAAAAAGGATTAAAGAAATAGGACACAATTAGTTAAAATATGAACAATTCTGCAGCTCTAAAATGAGATATTTATGTTTCAAAGGTCTCTCTCCTCGAAGGGGAAGGAGTATTTAGAAATGTTTTAAACATCAAAAACTTAAAGAATCCTGTATATCTTCTATTTGCTTAGTAGAACTATTTTACTATTTTTCATTTGCATTGCAGATGCAATTTCCCAGAAAGTATACTGGGGAAAAAAAACCTTTGATGGATATGCGATATGTGTTAGTATTTGCATTTCTCACCCTATCTGTCTTCTTTTATTACAAAAGAAAATTAATTTAATTAATTAGATTTAGATAGAAAATGTCTGTAGGAAACTTATTTTGGAAAGCAACTATAAAAAGAATAGCATATTTTAAGGCAGCTTTTCAAAGATAAACTAAAAAGGGTAATACTAGAAATTTTGTTTCAAACAATATGAAGTGCAAAGATTCACTGCATAGTGAAATATATATCTATGGTTTGAAGAGTGATTCAGATAGACTCTTGTGCTGTATTGACTTTGCAGGACAGCCAAGGGCTGCGGGGCAGACATAAGACAATGGTGTAGAAGGTGGTTACAGCTTGGCTTCTACAGCCTGAGAGACTCTTCTGGTATACTAAGTTCAGACTAGTTGGGAACTTGCACCAAGGCTGATATTAAGACCAATGTTACATTCTGCCTATGGTTTGGACTTCTAAATGAAATAAAAATTAATGGTTTAGTTAAAAAGAACAAATTGAGCTAATTTTTATACTGTGACTAATGTTTATTTCTTTACCGTACTATGTTGTACAATGAAAAGCTAGTATCAGAAACAAAAAAATACTATCAGCCTTGAGAGAATAACCAATAAGGCTCTATCATACTGATTTGCTGTGCTGAGAGAGGGTCCTGTGCCACATCTAGGGTTAGGGTAGAGCTTCAGCATCTACAGGGCTTATTTGCTCTGCAGCCTGGAGGTGCAAACCAACAGGAGACTCAGGGGTTTCAGTGCAGGGCAAAGCCCTGTGCTTGGATGGATAAGCCCAGGCAGGGGTACGGGATGGGGTCCAAGGAGCTCGATACCAGCTCTTCAGCAAATGTTTTGGCAGACAACAAGCCGAACGTGAGGGTGCAAGGCACCCTGGCAGCCACGAAGATTAACAACACCCTGGGTGCATGAGCGACAGCATAGCCAGCAGGCAAGGGCAGTGGTTTTTCCCTCAGGTCACACTGAGTATGGCACTGGGACCCCTGCTATGACAGTCAAGCTGCAGAGATGCCAGTGCAGTATCATTAAGATGATTAGGGAGCTGATGATTAGAACATAATATGCAAGAAGAGCAGAGGGAGGTCTCCTTGTGTAGCCTGGAGATGGGAAGTCCGAGAAGTCTAACCACTGTCTTCCACTACCTGAGGCGAGCTGTCTAGGGTTGCCTCTGAGGTGCCCAACAAAAAGGTCAAGAGGCAACAGTCACAAACTGCAGCAAGGGAAATCCTAATTGGATACCGAGCAAAATTTTACAAGTGGTTAAACACTGGAAAGGGTCACGGGGCGAAGCCTCACAATCCCTGCCTTGGAGAGTTTCAAACACCAGCTGAACAAGGCCCTGAGCAACTTGACCTAGCTTTGAAGCTGGCCACACACGCAGCAGGAGGACTAGATGAAACATCGAGGTCACTTCCAACCTCAATGATCCTACATTCTTTGATAAAAACAGCAGGTTTCAGTGTTTTGGACAATGTGAAATAGTGCTTTCCTTGCTAAGTTAGCTACCATGCTGAGATGGCCTTATGATGCAAAGCTGTATTTAAGGTTCATGTTAGATTCGTAATTGGACAGATATTTACAGCAATAAGTAAAATAAAAGTTACTGGGTTTAAAAAGTTGGACTAAACTAAGCTTTAGATAATAATGAAGGGTAACTAATTTGTATCATTAAGATTTTCTACCTGGAGGGATTATTAAGACAAGGCTAAATATAGATGTTAGAATGTTAGAAAACAACTAGATAAAATGCTTTTAATTTGAAAAGGGATGATAAAGAAGGTTTTGAAGCAGGACTCCTAAAATTTGCTTGTCATACTGAGTTTCTGAAGTGTTAGTAGCTTCTCAGCCAATGTTATGCCAAGGGAAGGGTTAGTCTTGTAGAAGGTAAACTCAAGATTACTGATGGAGCTGAGAAAAAAATCCTGAGTTGTAGTTGAAATATAGCTGAGAGTGACTCTTT